>NC_091364.1:2649155-2694155 GCF_038502225.1 Cherax quadricarinatus | reverse complement strand
CCAAGTCTAAGCCTGGCTACTACAACATCAGTCAGTCTGTGTATCTAACTACCAGAAGTACTTGTCACCAAGTCTAAGCCTGGCTACTACAACATCAGTCTGTTTACATTACAATCAAAGATTCATACTGAATATCATAAGTTATTTTTTAGTGTCATTAATATGGCAAATAATTCAGTTTGCAGCGTACACAACCAGTTGTTAATTATAGTCCTTATCTAGAGAGGTGACAACAAGAGCAGGTGCTGCTCCGCCAGTAGACTCCAGCTTAGATCCATCAGTGTATATAACTTCTGATAAATTATTACAAGCGTAAGAAATTTCTTGTGCAGTTGCCTTTACAAGTGACTTAAAGAAAGGATTTCTAGTACTGAGTTTCTTGGGAGGGTCTTGCAAGTACGTGATATTAAATAAAAACATCTCCCATGGAAGGGGCTAAATACTCTTGTTGTTCAGAGTTATTCAGTTCGTGTAGGTTAATATAATTACATGATTTCACAATCTGTTAAGATCTGTGCTTATTTACCTCTATACATTTAGTAAGATTTATACTGTCTGGTCCATTTCTTAACATTCTAAAACCATGTACAGTGTTAATCTTAAGAATTCTATTGTGATACCAGCTGCAGCAAGGTACCCCCTCAAAAGCCTCAAAAGCCTCAAAAGCCTCAAAAGCCGAGAATAATTCTGAGGGCTTCGTTTGGTATTAATTCTACTGGCCGGAAAGAATTAACATGGGCGCAGCATCCGGAATTATTTCAGCTTCGGTATTGATATAAAATAATTTACAAAACCGAATGTCATACTTGTTCAACATTTTGGGAATTTTTATGGTGGAAACGTTTCGCCATCCAATGGTTTCTTCAGTCCAATACGCAGAAGAAAGATGGAACATGTGAAGGTTGAGGTAATTAGTTCCTCCAGGGACTGAAGATGTCACCGGTTGGTGAACGTTTTCTCAGTAAAGATACCCAAACGGGACTGTTCAAGCCTCCGTGTTGTTCCAGCCGCGAATATTGTTCCAGGCACGGTATTGTTCCAGCCACAAATATTGTTCCAGGCACGGTATTGTTCCAGCCACAAATATTGTTCCAGGCACGGTATTGTTCCAGCCACAAATATTGTTCCAGGCACGGTATTGTTCCAGCCACAAATATTGTTCCAGGCACGGTATTGTTCCAGCCACAAATATTGTTCCAGGCACGGTATTGTTCCAGCCACAAATATTGTTCCAGGCACGGTATTGTTCCAGCCACAAATATTGTTCCAGGCACGGTATTGTTCCAGCCACAAATATTGTTCCAGGCACGGTATTGTTCCAGCCACAAATATTGTTCCAGGCACGGTATTGTTCCAGCCACAAATATTGTTCCAGGCACGGTATTGTTCCAGCCACAGTGTAACAGTTACGAAGTACATGGATACCAATAACAATCAAGGTCACCAATAACAGTCAAGGACCCCAATAACAATCAAGGACACCAGTGAAAATAAGCCACTTTGTTTGACCTTTTTGGGTTATCCTAAGTAATTTACACTATGTATGATAATTGTACTTAGGTGCACCTGTACCTAAACAAAGGTTCACGTGCAGGTGCAGGTGACCTTTGGTGTATGTAAACCATCTCTGGCTTTGGTATCCATGTGATAACTTGAGTAAGCCTCTTCTGAGCCACTTCAAGAAGAAGAAAAAGAAGATAGGCTTCAAACCTTTCGAATTGTATAGATGCAAAATTTGCCCTCTTTTTCCCACTTAAGAAACCGTAATATTACTTTTCATGTGATAATTTACGAATATCTTTTCTGACTGGCTTTAAATCTTCATAAGGTTCTTACTGTATTAGAACCTTATGCCGCACTCTGCACTAATCCTTTCTGGTTTATGGAATACGGAGACACTTCTCTAGGATAGCGAGGTGACCGAAATATATCTAATCAGAAAAATGAATATACTGAGTGTATATATGTATATATATATATATATATATATATATATATATATATATATATATATATATATATATATATATATATCACTGTATGTACGTTGAGAAGCATTTTTTTCTGTATATTCATGTTGAGATTATATTTTTTTCCGTTTTAGAGAGTAAAGTATTCTTAACTTGTAGTCTATAGGCGAATCCGTCACAATTCAGTAAAATAACGTTTTAGCATATATTTCTATATTTATCAACATTTCACATATTTAAAAAAAAATCATATGGAAAGTCTATAAATATATATATATTATTACTGAATATTTCGACGTTTCAGAGTATTCGCGGACATTTTTTGAGATGCCTCAGTGTTAAGGTCGTCTTAATGACCCTAATGCAGTAGATAGGCTTTCAACCTAGCAAACTAACAATCTCAGCAAGAAACTGCGTAAAGGGTTAATTTCTAGCCAGTCTCTGCCTATCCGTCATGTACATCAAAACAATAATGGCAGCAGAAGTGTGGTGTCATGTGTCATATGCTGGCAGCAACAGTGGTGCCATATGTCAAACGTGCCATACACGAGACCAAGACAATAGCCACGTTCCCCAAAGGTTGCCAACGCCAACTGAAGATCACAGATGCTCGCTACTTCGAGTGCGTTCAGCGTTGTCCACAAGGGCGAATACGCTTATCACTGACACTTCCTCTGGTGATAGCAAGAGGAAAAGGAGGTAGAGGTGATGAGAAAGGAGTTGTAAGAAAAAAGAAATGAAAGGGAGAAAAGGGGAGGAAACGAGGAGACTTGAGGGCGCGTGCAGAAGTTTGCCTCCCCAGAGGATCGTATCTCCCCGCAAGACCTGAAGACATGGCGCACCCTCCACCGGCTTCCAACTTCACTTTTTTTACTCTAAAGTCTCCACCAGACGCCATCCACACTGTCACACAATTATTTATGCATCATTAACATCTGCTAGACGGCCAGGCAAAAAAATATCAATAAAGTCTTTCGGTTACGCTGGAAATTCTGCTGTAACGAAGGTTGAGCGTGTGAGGCGGTAATTAACGTGTGTATCCTGTGTGTACACCTGTGTGTGTACCTGTGTACACCTGTGTGTATACACGTGTATGTCCCTGTGTGTGGGTATCTGTATGTGTGTCCCTGTGTACCTGTGTACGTGTGCCGGTGTATATGTACCTGTTTGTGTGCGTACCTATGTGTGTGTACCTGTGTGAGTGTACCTATCTGTGTACCTGTTCGTGGAACACCTGTCTTAGAACTTCTTAAACCGCTGGATGCTTTGATGCTAGTGAAGTGCTTTTGTTCCAAGGAACTAGATCAAGAGCACCTCCCACCTTTTTGGTCTTCCATACCCGAGGAACACACACACACACACACACACACACACACACACACACACAAACACACACACACACACACACACACACGCACACACACACACACACACACACACACACACACACACACACACACACACACTCACACACACTCACACACACACACACACACACACACACACACACACTCACACACATATACATATATAAATATATATATATATATATATATATATATATATATATATATATATATATATATATATATATATATATATATATATATATATATATTTACATGCTTTAATGTTGTAAGATAGGAGAAGATATCCTTAGAATATTAACCCATGGTAACCCAGGAAAACCCAGAATTCTGGCTTATTTGAAATTGGTTTTTCTGGAAGGCAAACCACAACAACTGACTGCGGAAAGAACTTGAGAGTTCTGGTTAGTAGTAATCTAAAACCAAGACAACAGTGCATTAGTGTTCGCAATAAAGCTAACAGATTCCTTGGCTTCATGTCAAGAAGCATAAATAATAGGAGTCCTCAGGTTGTTCTTCAACTCTATACATCCTTGGTTAGGCCTCATTTAGATTATGCTGCACAGTTTTGGTCACCGTATTACAGAATGGATATAAATGCTCTGGAAAACATACAAAGGAGGATGACAAAGTTGATCTCATGTATCAGAAATCTTCCCTATGAGGATAGACTGAGGGCCCTGAATCTGCACTCTCTAGAAAGACGTAGAATTAGGGGGGATATGATCGAGGTGTATAAATGAAAATAAATAAAGGGGATGTAAATATCTAGCCAAGACAGGACTCGCAGCAATGGTTTTAAGTTGGAAAAATTCAGATTCAGGAAGGATATAGGAAAGCACTGGTTTGGTAATAGAGTTGTGGATAAGTGGAACAAACTCCCTAGTACCGTCATAGAAGCTAAAACGTTATGTAGTTTTAAAAATGGGTTAAATACATGAGTGGGTGTGAGTTGGACCTGACTAGCTTGTGCTAGTAGGTCAGAAACCGTGCTCCTTCCTTAAGTGAATGTAACCTGACATGACTAGGTTGGGTCATTGGCTTAAGCCTGTAGGAGACTTGGACTTGCCTCGCATGGGCTAGTAGGCCTGCTGCAGTGTTCCTTCTTTTTTATGTTCTTATGTAAACAAGGGCAGTAAATGTATGGAGATTTAACCATAAAGAATCACCCAGTCCTGGACTCTAACTCAGGTCCTTTCAGTTGTGAGACGAATGTTCTATCACTAAGGTGGTGATTAAGACACATGTGCAACAGATGGGTATCTGTATTGTCGAAAGTTTTGCCTGGAGAAGAGTTTAGCTCCACAAAGCTGAACTCTTCTCCAGACTGAGGGACTGACCACCTCAAATACTTTTTCTGGATCCACGGCTGAGGGACTGATTATAACATATTCATTTCACTACTACACCTGCTGCCTCTGTATTTGACTGAAGAAGCCTACTGTATAAGCGAAACGTTTCATCAATAAAGATACCCAACTGCTGCACATGTGTCTTAATCATCAACTTGTCGGTATTTTCTACCATTATCAAGATCACTGAGGTACAAGTTCCGTAGAGATGTGTCAGCAGAGGTGTGAGTCGGAGCTTAATCTTAAGATCTCGTCATCCCAGCTTAAAGTAACTAATTCTGGAGAGGATGTGTTTAATGGTCATAGAAGACTTTGTTTACCACATAGTGCCAAGCCAAGGAGTGCACACACACATACACACAAACACACACACACACACACATACACACACACACACACACACACACACACACACACACACACACACACACACACACACACACACACACACACACACACATACACACACATTTCTTCAGTCACAGAGTTGTCAGGAAGAGGAATAGTTTGGGAAGTGATGTAGTGGAGACAGGATTCATACTTAGCTTTAAGAAGAGGTATGATAAAGCTCATGGAGCAGAAAGAGTGACCTAGTAGGGACCAGTGAAGAGGCGGGGCCAGGAACTGTGATTCGACCTCTGCAACCACAATTAGGTAAGTACAACTAGGTGAGTACACACACACACACAGGATAGATAAGGGGGACATGATAACTACGTATAAAATACTGAGAGGACTGACTAGGGAAACAGGGCCAGAATATTTCTGAGATGCGATACAGTAATAAGGGGACACAACTGAAGTTAAAAATTCCAATGAGTCATCGGGATGTTAGGAAGTATTTTTTCAGCCTTAGAGTTGTCAGGAAGTAGAAAAATCTGGAGAGTGAAGTAGTAGAGGCAGGATCCACACATAGCTTTAAAAAGAGGTACGGCAAAGCTCTTAGAGCCGGGAGAGAGTGAACCTAGTAGCGACCAGCGAAGAGGCGGGGTCAGGAGCTGTGAATCGACCCCTGAAACCACATATAGGTGAGTACACAGCTAGTGGTTACAGCCGCGGCTCTCAACTGTAAGGTCAAGGAATATGATGTAAATGGTTAAAAATAGCCTCAGGTTAAAGAATGATACACTTGTACAATATTGAGGAAAAATTCAGTCAGTCGACCTTGAGACAAGTGCAGCATATGTCCAGAGAAGTGCCTTATATACTGCTGTCTGGTGTGATTCCTAAGTGGTCCACGCGCCTCTTCAGTAGGTTAAGGGTTGAAATCCATGGCTGGAAAACAATTTTTTTAGTATCGGGGATGCGCAACTAGGACGATGAGACGAGGAATCACATCACTTAATATCCAGAATTTGCAACTAGGAGGGTAAGACGAGGAATCACATCACATAATATCTGGAATTTGAAACTAGGACGGTGAGACGAGGAATCACATCACTTAATATCCAGAATTTGCAACTAGGACGGTGAGACGAGGAATCACATCACATAATATCTGGAATTTGCAACTAGGACGATGAGACGAGGAATCACATCACTTAATATCCAGAATTTGCAACTAGGAGGGTAAGACGAGGAATCACATCACATAATATCTGGAATTTGCAACTAGGACGGCGAGACGAGGAATCACATCAAATAATATCCAGAATTTGCAACTAGGACGGTGAGACGAGGAATCACATCACTTAATATCCATAATTTGCAGCTAGGACGGTGGGACGAGGAACCATATTGGGGATGTGCAGCTAGGACGGGTCATGGAACAACAATGGTTGTCTGCAGCTATCCGATCAAGATAAGGGAATAATTTAGTGAGTTCACAAACCATAACTGAGTGAACCCCCATGGACGACATTTAGGTCTGTCCTGGAACCATTATCAAGTATTGTAATGTAGTACGTCTTCCGGTCTTGTCCAGGCCCGGGTCTTTTCCAGATGGTGACCAGGCGATTATCAAGTAGTGACTTGATGGTGGTCTTGGATAATAGTCCTGGAGTATTGGTGTGACTTCATAGTGGTCTGGGTAAGACCGAAACATCGCTTGTACTTTCTTCTCGCATGTGTGGGTCATTTGTGACTTGTTTACTCTCAGGGTATTGTGACTATTTATTCTTCAAGTAGTGAGCAGCAGAAATCGAGAACTGACAACTGGTTCATCGAAGAGGCAGAAATGAGCAAGCCTTTTTTTTATTTAATATCAACGTGTCGACCGTCGTGGCACTTTATCAAGAGTTTATCGAAACCTCATCCAATGAAAGGTTTCGTTTGTGTGTCTGGGATTCGCTCAATACAAGGCAGAGGAGTTTTATTAAATGCCTCATAAGGAGTACTTGTTGACTGTGGGATATCTACTTTCGGCATTCTGAGTGTTCACCTGATCACGGTGGTAACATAGTAAATTAAGAACAGAGTAGGCCTATTGTGCCATGATAGGCAGGTTCCAGTGGGCAAATGAAGGAGTGCCATTCGAGAAATACATAGGTCTAAGCAAAGTCAGGCTCTTTTAGGAGGTACGAGCCATCATTAGTGTGTAATCCATACTTTGACTGTTCTGCCTTCGGTATCAGGGGTTCCCAAATCATGCAGTCGACTTCACCCTCCACAGATCCTATAGCTTGTCTTTGAGAAATGCAGCAAGGGTACTGCCCTCCACCTGTGCCTCGTGTAGGGTACTCTCAGAGGGTGGAGGTGACTGAGACTTGTAGTGGAGTGACTCTCACTGCATCAGTCAGGGAATGAGATCATTTTTCGTGTGAAAGGATTAAGAACGAATCTCAGAGTATTATTATTATTATTATTATTATTATTATTATTATTATTATTATTATTATTATTATTATTTTTATATTCATGGAAAGAGCGAAGCATGGAAAGGTCATACAGTGCTTGGAGAATGGAAAATAAAGAAGACTAAGTCAAAGAAGGAGTCAAGTAACTCAAATTTTCTGAATCAAGAACCTTGAACTATCATCACATCACGTACCTTGATGGGACGCGTCCCATAGCCTCTCGTTTGCCATTATAAGCTAGAGATTTATTGACAATGGTTGCTAATCTTCAGATTCTTCAAGACTACGGTGATCTTCAGCAACTCCAAGGCTGAGGGACTGATTACCCCATCTTTTGTAGTATATAGTTCTACTTCTAATTATGTCCTTGTATTGTACTGATAAGGCCACTGGTTGGAGAAACGTCTATAAATAAAAATATCCAAGTGATACACATGTGTCTATTTCTTTATCTGCTGATCAGTCTTCTTGTTATTATTATTATAATATAAAAGAAGCGCTAAAGCACAAGGGCTATACAGTCTTCTTGTATTATTGATTCTGATGCAACAGCTATGAAAAAGAGAAATGGGGAGAAAGTACAGCCTTGCTTTACGCCCTCATAAAATGGCTTCATGTTACTCGAAATGCAGATTAATGGAGTGAACACTTCGACTCCAGGCTGAGGGACTGATTACCTCAAACTCTTCCTCATCTTCCACGTTTCTCTGCATTGGACTGAAGAAGCCACTGCGGGGCGAAACGTTTCCAGAATAAAGATAACCAAAATGTAGCACAAGTGTCTCATTTATCAACCATTTATTCACATCTATTTTTTCCTAGAAGGATTGTATTCCCCAAATTCAATGTTAATTCTGTTTTAATCTTACATTTGGTTTTCGATATATGACGATACTGCATGGACAACTGTTTCCTTACGTTCAGAAACCACGTATTAGTAATTCTATTGGGTTTTTTGACCTATCAGCTGGAATAAGATCATTAGGGCCTTACAAAACACAAATAACCTGCACATGAACCGGGTTATTTGTGTATTGTTGTTGTTGGGGTTTATAGGGCCACTGACAGCATACGCCGTATCGAACCCGATTTGTGTATCGTTCCAGTCACGGTATTGTGCCTTTTTTATTCTTTATTAGTCCCGTATCTCACCTATACATTAATATCAATTATACCTCAATGCCTAAAAGAGAGAGATTAAAATCTCATTGTATATTCATTGACAGTTATACACCGTTTATACATTATTGAGACCGTGGCAGTGTGTGTGATGTATATCTCAAAGAGCGAAGGTGTTGTTCAGATTATTTCGAGGACAATATATACATGTATGAATATGTAAGACTATGTAAATAAGCATCACATATGTGGGACTAGTAGGTAAGTTTATTTAGGTACAGGTACATATAAATGCAGTTACATAAATTATTATACATAGTGCCATATGTATAAATCATCTTCGAGGATAATTAAAAAAAAGGTGTGAAAAAGTGACTAATATCCATTAATATATTAAAAAAATGCTAATTTCTGAGCATGTTAACAGCAGCGTAATAAAACATTAAAAAAAAAAACGGTGTCACTGTCCTTAAAATTCGCATAAAACCTTATAAAACAATTTCTCCTGAGATTTCAGTGCAATGTTAGTGTGGCAGGGCGTCCCCTAGGGCGAGGCAGCGACCCCCTGAGTGTTCTCTATACACGTGCGGTGCTTCTCCCCTTACACGCCCGCACCAGCACTCTCCCGCCCACCCTCACCCACCTCCACCCACGCCCCGCCCATAAGCATGAACTAGGGGGAGACACAATGGGTATATTACGTATCAGTACCCCCTCTACTACCCTTTGCCAAAAGGGGGAATGAAAACTCGGCTCGAACCGAGCCATTATCAGTCAGGAAACAACATAGACCAGTATTTGCAATTCTCGGTTTAGTTGGGGAATGTTGCAGCCAGAGTATTGTGCGGTTTATTGATTTATTGGTTTTTCTCAATGTTTTTTCAGTGGTAGTGAGAATAATTTAGTACAATATCAGATCTCACCAGAGATTCAGGAAGACGAAGAAGAAGGAGGAGGAGGAGGAGGAGGAGAAGAAGAAGAAGAAGAAGAAGAAGAAGAAGAAGAAGAAGAAGAAGAAGAAGAAGAAGAAGAAGAAGAAGAAGAAGGATACACAAATAACTCGCACACAGGGAGAGAAAAGTTTGCGACGACGTATCGGTCCAACTTGGACCATTTACAAAGTTACACTGAGTGTCAGTGTGACTTTGTAAATGGTCCAAATTGGACCGAAACGTCGTCGTAAGTTTCGCTGTCCTATGTGCGGGTTATTTGTTTATTGTTCCAGTCACGTTATTGTGACATTTGCTCTTCAATAATAATAATAATAATAATAATAATAATAATAATAATAATAATAATAATAAACTGCGTTGGTGGAAAGGGGATCTTGATCCAAGGAACTGGACTTCCCTTGGATCGAACCTGAATGTCTCCCAGGGGCTGTATATGACCCTGTGGGTTTGACACTTCACAGTAATTAAGGCCCCTGACGGGTTTACCGCTGTTTCCAAGAACAGCTGAGGTCTTGTGACTAAAGTTAAATTGACGCTGGTGAAGGGATCGTGATCCAGGGAACTAGATTTTTTCCTCCCCTCGGATCAAACCCAATCACTTTCCACTCTTTTTTTTTTAGTCGTACGACCCCTACGGTATTAGCGCTTCCCCGTGAAAAAAAAACACAGTCAAGGACGCTTTGATACATACCATAGGTTTAAAAAAATGTATAACTAAAGTATACATCCCTCGGTATGTATACTGCTTACACAGAAACGTTTGGAAAGATGTATGCTGTATGCCCAGTGCCATACACTGAACGATGTATGCTGTATGCCCAGTGCCATACACTGAACGATGTATGCTGTATGCCCAGTGCCATACACTGAACGATGTATGCTGTATGCCCAGTGCCATACACTGAACGATGTATGCTGTATGCTGTATGCCCAGTGCCATACACTGAACGATGTATGCCGTATGCCCAGTGCCATACACTGAACGATGTATGCCGTATGCCCAGTGCCATACACTCCATGTTAAATTTATTCTTCACAAGCTGAGTATAGAGCGGGAGATCAGCTGTACAGGCAGGAAGATCACGGCAAATGCAGGACTTTGGTAGTGGTAAGCATGGTGAGTGGAGGTTTAGGCTGATAAGATAAGATTTCGTTCGGATTTTTAACCCCGGAGGGTTAGCCACCCAGGATAACCCAAGAAAGTCAGTGCGTCATCGAGGACTGTCTAACTTATTTCCATTGGGGTCCTTAATCTTGTCCCCCAGGATGCGACCCACACCAGTCGACTAACACCCAGGTACCTATTTGCTGCTAGGTGAACAGGACAACAGGTGTAAGGAAACGTGTCGAAATGTTTCCACCCGCCGGGAATCGAACCCGGACCCTCCGTGTGTGAAGCGGGAGCTTTAGCCACCAGGCCACCGGGCCTGGATGTTTAGGTTGGTAGGTACACTGGAGTGGATGTTTAGGTTGGTAGGTACACTGGAGTGGATGTTTAGGTTGGTAGGTACACTGGAGTGGATGTTTAGGTTGGTAGGTACACTGGAGTGGATGTTTAGGTTGGTAGGTACACTGGAGTGGATGTTTAGGTTGGTAGGTACACTGGAGTGGATGTTTAGGTTGGTAGGTACACTGGAGTGGATGTTTAGGTTGGTAGGTACACTGGAGTGGATGTTTAGGTTGGTAGGTACACTGGAGTGGATGTTTAGGTTGGTAGGTACACTGGAGTGGATGTTTAGGTTGGTAGGTACACTGGAGTGGATGTTTAGGTTGGTAGGTACACTGGAGTGGATGTTTAGGTTGGTAGGTACACTGGAGTGGATGTTTAGGTTGGTAGGTACACTGGAGTGGATGTTTAGGTTGGTAGGTACACTGGAGTGGATGTTTAGGTTGGTAGGTACACTGGAGTGGATGTTTAGGTTGGTAGGTACACTGGAGTGGATGTTTAGGTTGGTAGGTACACTGGAGTGGATGTTTAGGTTGGTAGGTACACTGGAGTGGATGTTTAGGTTGTTAGGTACACTGGAGTGGATGTTTAGGTTGGTAGGTACACTGGAGTGGATGTTTAGGTTGGTAGGTACACTGGAGTGGATGTTTAGGTTGGTAGGTACACTGGAGTGGATGTTTAGGTTGGTAGGTACACTGGAGTGGATGTTTAGGTTGGTAGGTACACTAGCTGAGTGGATGTTTAGGTGATGTGTTGCGGGTGTGCACACGCGCTGACAGCTGACACAGGAGCAGCAGCTGGGCGTCAGCAGCATAGTGATCTCTTACGCCAGATAGTGATCCCTTATGAATGCACAACATTCCGCTGACACTGCCAGAATTCTCTCTCTCTCTCTCTCTCTCTCGCTCTCTCTCTCTCTCTCTCTCTCTCTCTCTAGCTGTCTATGGCTAGAGGTGCCATGTGGCTCTTCCTTAGTGACTAGGGGTGCCAAGTGGCTCTCCCTTAGTGACTTGGGGTGCCATGTGGCTCTCCCTTAGTGACTAGGGGTGCCATGTGGCTCTCCCTTAGTGACTTGGGGTGCCATGTGGCTCTTTCTTAGGGATTTGGAGTGCCATGTGGCTTTCCCTTAGTGACTTAGGGTGCCATGTGGCTCTCCCTTAGTGACTTGGAGTGCCATGTGGCTCTCCCTTAGTGACTTGGAGTGCCATGTGGCTTTCCCTTAGTGACTTGGGGTGCCATGTGGCTCTCCCTTAGTGACTTAGGGTGCCATGTGGCTCTCCCTTAGTGACTTGGAGTGCCATGTGGCTTTCCCTTAGTGACTTGGGGTGCCATGTGGCTCTCAATTAGTGACTTGGGGTGCCATGTGGCTCCCCCTTAATGACTTGGGGAGCCATGTGGCTCTCCCTTAGTGGCTTAGGGTGCCATGTGGCTCCCCCTTAGTGACTTGGAGTGCCATGTGGCTTTCCCTTAGTGACTTTTGGTGCCATGTGGCTCTCCATTAGTGACTTAGGGTGCCATGTGGCTCCCCCTTAGTGACTTGGGGTGCCATGTGGCTCCCCCTTAGTGACTTGGGGTGCCATGTGGCTCCCCCTTAGTGACTTGGGGTGCCATGTGGCTCTCTGTATATAACTCATGATGGCGGTGGTGTTTTTTTGTAAGGAAAAAATATGAATATAATTCCCGACGAAGGGCGGGAATTTATTCCAGATTATTAAATCTGGAGGAATAATATTAATTCAGGATAACCCAGGAAAAGCCAGGCACTGTGGCTTTTTTCCAGTGTGAACCAAAGGAGGCTTTCTTTCCTTTTACGATGCGACAAAAAACAGTCGGTTAATATCCAGGTACTCATCTACTGCTAGCTGAATAAGGGTAGAAAGATGTGAAGTGACTTGATCAGTGTGCCCAGATTGAACCCAGGAGCTTTGGTTGTGAGCCAAGAGTCCTGCCAGTCAACTCGCTAGCTCAACCTCAGTCAACCTGCTGCTGCCTTAATAATTATAGTGTAGTTGATAAGCTTTAAACCCAATGGAATCAGACAGATGCGTAACTCTGTATAGATAAGTAATGTTTATGCTAACACAAGATGCTGAGTTACATTTGCAATTAATTATATTCATATATAGTTATATGTGAGCATGAGTCTGCCAGTGTATGACACATATCAACAGGTGCCTAATTTTTCCCTTCAGTATCATATACAAAGGCACGTGTTTTAAGCCTACACTTGTTTCACCTGTTTCTCCCTCACGTACATAAACATCTGCTCTCTCGTCCGAAATCCTGCATTTAATCCCGACTTAAGCTTCCTATTTAAACAATATTAAACCAGTCGTCAAATTACGGCTACTTGATCATGCTAAGAAACATACCAGGAGAAATTACGTATAATTAGAATTTTATTTCGTAGAAAAATATTCATTTATGCAAATACATAAACAGATAAGGAGCAAGAATTTATGCAAGAATTTCGGACACAACATGTATACAAACTCCGCCATTGGCTAGTAGAAGCAACGGGGCGGAGCCACACATCATGGTACTGATGGTGATTGGTGGAATTAAAAACCTTATGCTGTTGTATTTTCCAGTATTGAAATCTAATAGAAATTGCTTTCAATGTTTGCGTGTTTTGTGTGTTTATAAAGCAAATGTTTCCACGCACTTGTTTTAATATACACCGAAAGATGTATATGTCTCAGTGTAAATACACTGAGGTGTGTATTTCTGTGTATAAATATTGAGGCGTTTGTGTGTGTATATATACTAAGAAATATATATATATATATATATATATATATATATATATATATATATATATATATATATATATATATATATATATATATATATATATATATATATATATATATATATATATATATATATATATATATATATATATATATATATATATAAACACATACACTGAGATGTGTATATCTGTGTATATATTCAGAGAAGTGTATATCTCTATATACTGGTGGTGCCTTAATGACCCTCCTGCGGTCGACAGGCTTCAAACTTAACAAACCTATCAACCAAACCACGGGACAGGTGGAGTTCGAACCGCATAACTCAACGTGCTAGACAACCCACCACCAAAGAAGGGGAATACTTCACCGGATATTTCTCAGAAATATTAATTCTTAATATCTTTCGACTGACATCAAAACAGAAGTCAAAGATTACCTATTACAACACACTTTTAAGATATTACAGAGTAAGCACTTTCAAAGTTATATTTTTCACGTTTTACGATAGCGTTCTGCACAGCACTTAGAAGTGACGAGGGGAATGACAGGAGTTAGAACGCATGGACAAATTAGTGACTAATTGGTCATACAAAGCGTGTACACAGCCAGAGGTGTATGTCACCCGATGTATATACACCTGGAGGTGTGTATTCTGAGGTGTATTATCACAGGGTGGTGTACATGTGTGTATCTTTCGGTTAACGTGGTTAACAGCAGAAAATCTTCGTTTACCTAACAGAAGTCCACTGGTTAACATCCTCCTACAGGAACATGCTTGGCAATAAAGTTGGAGCAAATGTCTCGGGCCAGAAACCAGATGGCAGTTTCTATATTTTTATTTCTAAATCCTGCCTAATACACGTCTGCCAGAGTTGCATCACCAAAATTCCACACAGTCCAATAACTTCAATCATATCAGCCCTATGAAGAAGCACTACAGGAGGCCTACTGACCCATACTAGTCAGGTCCTTCTCAACTTCAACAACCTCAATATTTGCTCATGTAATTGTGACTTTGTAAACGATGTTAGTTATTTGTTTATTGTTCCAGCCACTTCATTGTTTCTTGTTTACAACAGTAATAACTGACAGAGATCTCACGTGATTGTAATGTCTTAATACAATAATAAACATTCCCCGTCATAAACAACAGAAAGGAGATTTAACACGAGGGGCATTTAAACTGGAGAGTTCTACACCTCCCGGAGAGACCAGCCTAATTATAGTGGAGCACCTCTCCTGTGGTGCGAGGCGGATGTGGCCAGAGGTAGTGGAGAGAGTAGGGAAAGGAATAGGGGAAGGGGTTGGGGAAGAAGTTATGGAGGGGAAGGAGGTTAGGAAGGGGTGTGAGGAGGAGGTGGGGGTTAGGATAGCGTATGATTAGGAAGCTTAGACTGGATAGCAGGAATTTGCATTTCTATATCACAAAGTTACAGTCTTAAACGACCAGAAGGTTTAATGATACTCGTGATTATGACAAATATCATCGTTACGAGATTTAGAAAAGATTTCTAGAAACTGAGAAAAAAAATCAGGTATAATAACATCCTACCGACGCTCTAAAACATCCTACCGACGCTCTAAAACATCCTACCGACGCTCTAAAACATCCTACCGACGCTCTAAAACATCCTACCGACGCTCTAAAACATCCTACCGACGCTCTAAAACATCCTACCGACGCTCTAAAACATCCTACCGACGCTCTAAAACATCCTACCGACGCTCTAAAACATCCTACCGACGCTCTAAAACATCCTACCGACGCTCTAAAACATCCTACCGACGCTCTAAAACATCCTACCGACGCTCTAAAACATCTTATCGACGCTCTAAAACATCCTACCGACGCTCTAAAACATCCTACCGACGCTCTAAAACATCCTACCGACGCTCTAAAACATCCTACCGACGCTCCAAAACATCCTACCGACGCTCTAAAACATCCTACCGACGCTCTAAAACATCCTACCGACGCTCTAAAACATCTTATCGACGCTCTAAAACATCCTACCGACGCTCTAAAACATCCTACCGACGCTCTAAAACATCCTACCGACGCTCTAAAACATCCTACCGACGCTCTAAAACATCCTACCGACGCTCTAAAACATCCTACCGACGCTCTAGAACATCCTACCGACGCTCTAAAACATCCTACCGACGCTCTAAAACATCCTACCGACGCTCTAAAACATCTTATCGACGCTCTAAAACATCCTACCGACGCTCTAAAACATCCTACCGACGCTCTAAAACATCCTACCGACGCTCTAAAACATCCTACCGACGCTCTAAAACATCCTACCGACACTCCAAAACATCCTACCGACACTCCAAAACATCCTACCGACACTCCAAAACATCCTACCGACGTTCCAAAAATCCTACCGACGCTCTAAAACATCCTACCGACGCTCTAAAACATCCTACCGACGCTCTAAAACATCCTACCGACGCTCAAAAACATCCTACCGACGCTCAAAAACATCCTACCGACGCTCTAAATCATCCTACCGACACTCCAAAACATCCTACCGACGCTCTAAAACATCCTACCGACGCTCTAAAACATCCTACCGACGCTCTAAAACATCCTACCGACGCTCTAGAACATCCTACCGACGCTCTAAAACATCCTACCGACGCTCTAAAACATCCTACCGACGCTCTAAAACATTCTACCGACGCTCTAAAACATCCTACCGACGCTCTAAAACATCCTACCGACGCTCTAAAACATCCTACCGACGCTCCAAAACATCCTACCGACGCTCTAAAACATCCTACCGACGCTCTAAAACATCCTACCGACGCTCTAAAACATCCTACCGACGCTCTAAAACATCCTACCGACGCTCTAAAACATTCTACCGACGCTCCAAAACATCCTACCGACGCTCTAAAACATCCTACCGACGCTCTAAAACATTCTACCGACGCTCCAAAACATCCTACCGACGCTCTAAAACATTCTACCGACGCTCTAAAACATCCTACCGACGCTCTAAAACATCCTACCGACGCTCTAAAACATCCTACCGACGCTCTAAAACATCCTACCGACGCTCTAAAACATCCTACCGACGCTCTAAAACATCCTACCGACGCTCTAAAACATTCTACCGACGCTCTAAAACATCCTACCGACGCTCTAAAACATCCTACCGACGCTCTAAAACATCCTACCGACGCTCCAAAACATCCTACCGACGCTCTAAAACATCCTACCGACGCTCTAAAACATCCTACCGACACTCCAAAACATCCTACCGACGCTCTAAAACATCCTACCGACGCTCTAAAACATCCTACCGACGCTCTAGAACATCCTACCGACGCTCTAAAACATCCTACCGACGCTCTAAAACATCCTACCGACGCTCTAAAACATTCTACCGACGCTCTAAAACATCCTACCGACGCTCTAAAACATCCTACCGACGCTCTAAAACATCCTACCGACGCTCTAAAACATCCTACCGACGCTCCAAAACATCCTACCGACGCTCTAAAACATCCTACCGACGCTCTAAAACATCCTACCGACGCTCTAAAACATCCTACCGACGCTCTAAAACATCCTACCGACGCTCTAAAACATCCTACCGACGCTCTAAAACATTCTACCGACGCTCCAAAACATCCTACCGACGCTCTAAAACATCCTACCGACGCTCTAAAACATTCTACCGTCGCTCAAAAACATCCTACCGACGCTCTAAAACATACTACCGACGCTCTAAAACATCCTACCGACGCTCTAAAAAATCCTACCGACGCTCTAAAACATCCTACCGACGCTTTAAAACATCCTACCGACGCTCTAAAACATCCTACCGACGCTCTAAAACATCCTACCGACGCTCTAAAACATCTTACCGACGCTCTAAAACATCCTACCGACGCTCTAAAACATCCTACCGACGCTCTAAAACATCCTACCGACGCTCTAAAACATCTTACCGACGCTCTAAAACATCCTACCGACGCTCTAAAACATCTTACCGACGCTCTAAAACATCCTACCGACGCTCTAAAACATCTTACCGACGCTATAAAACATCTTACCGACGCTCTAAAACATCTTACCGACGCTCTAAAACATCTTACCGACGCTCTAAAACATCCTACCGACGCTATAAAACATCTTACCGACGCTCTAAAACATCCTACCGACGCTCTAAAACATCTTACCGACGCTCTAAAACATCCTACCGACGCTCTAAAACATCTTACCGACGCTCTAAAACATCCTACCGACGCTCTAAAACATCTTACCGACGCTCTAAAACATCTTACCGACGCTCTAAAACATCTTACCGACGCTCTAAAACATCTTACCGACGCTCTAAAACATCCTACCGACGCTCTAAAACATCCTACCGACGCTCTAAAACATCCTACCGACGTTCTAAAACATCCTACCGACGCTCTAAAACATCCTACCGACGCTCTAAAACATCCTACCGACGCTCTAAAACATCCTACCGACGCTCTAAAACATCCTACCGACGCTCTAAAACATCTTACCGACGCTCTAAAACATCTTACCGACGCTCTAAAACATCTTACCGACGCTCTAAAACATCTTACCGACGCTCTAAAACATCCTACCGACGCTCTAAAACATCCTACCGACGCTCTAAAACATCCTACCGACGTTCTAAAACATCCTACCGACGCTCTAAAACATCCTACCGACGCTCAATAACATTCTAACCGACGCTCCAAAACATCCTACCGACGCTCAATAACATCCTATCGACAATCCAAAACATCCTACCGACGTTCCAAAAATCCTACCGACGCTCTAAAACATCCTACCGACGCTCTAAAACATCCTACCGACGCTCTAAAACATCCTACCGACGCTCTAAAACATCCTACCGACGCTCTAAAACATTCTACCGACGCTCTAAAACATCCTACCGACGCTCTAAAACATCCTACCGACGCTCTAAAACATCCTACCGACGCTCTAAAACATCCTACCGCCGCTCCAAAACATCCTACCGACGCTCTAA
This sequence comes from Cherax quadricarinatus, assembly GCF_038502225.1. Classification (NCBI taxonomy): domain Eukaryota; kingdom Metazoa; phylum Arthropoda; class Malacostraca; order Decapoda; family Parastacidae; genus Cherax; species Cherax quadricarinatus. The sequence goes on along the minus strand of NC_091364.1, from coordinate 2,675,369 downwards.
AACATCCTACAGACGCTCTAAAACATCCTACCGACGCTCTAAAACATCCTACCGACGCTCTAAAACATCCTACCGACGCTCTAAAACATCCTACCGACGCTCTAAAACATTCTACCGACGCTCCAAAACATCCTACCGACGCTCTAAAACATCCTACCGACGCTCTAAAACATTCTACCGTCGCTCCAAAACATCCTACCGACGCTCTAAAACATTCTACCGACGCTCTAAAACATCCTACCGACGCTCTAAAAAATCCTACCGACGCTCTAAAACATCCTACCGACGCTCTAAAACATCCTACCGACGCTCTAAAACATCCTACCGACGCTCTAAAACATCCTACCGACGCTCTAAAACATCTTACCGACGCTCTAAAACATCCTACCGACGCTCTAAAACATCCTACCGACGCTCTAAAACATCCTACCGACGCTCTAAAACATCTTACCGACGCTCTAAAACATCCTACCGACGCTCTAAAACATCTTACCGACGCTCTAAAACATCCTACCGACGCTCTAAAACATCTTACCGACGCTATAAAACATCTTACCGACGCTCTAAAACATCTTACCGACGCTCTAAAACATCCTACCGACGCTCTAAAACATCCTACCGACGCTCTAAAACATCTTACCGACGCTCTAAAACATCCTACCGACGCTCTAAAACATCTTACCGACGCTCTAAAACATCCTACCGACGCTCTAAAACATCTTACCGACGCTCTAAAACATCCTACCGACGCTCTAAAACATCTTACCGACGCTCTAAAACATCTTACCGACGCTCTAAAACATCTTACCGACGCTCTAAAACATCTTACCGACGCTCTAAAACATCCTACCGACGCTCTAAAACATCCTACCGACGCTCTAAAACATCCTACCGACGTTCTAAAACATCCTACCGACGCTCTAAAACATCCTACCGACGCTCTAAAACATCCTACCGACGCTCTAAAACATCCTACCGACGCTCTAAAACATCCTACCGACGCTCTAAAACATCTTACCGACGCTCTAAAACATCTTACCGACGCTCTAAAACATCTTAACGACGCTCTAAAACATCTTACAGACGCTCTAAAACATCCTACCGACGCTCTAAAACATCCTACCGACGCTCTAAAACATCCTACCGACGTTCTAAAACATCCTACCGACGCTCTAAAACATCCTACCGACGCTCTAAAACATCCTACCGACGCTCTAAAACATCCTACCGACGCTCTAAAACATCCTACCGACACTCCAAAACATCCTACCGACGCTCCAAAACATCCTACCGACGCTCTAAAACATCCTACCGACGCTCTAAAACATCCTACCGACGCTCAAAAACATCCTACCGACGCTCAAAAACATCCTACCGACGCTCTAAAACATCCTACCGACGCTCAAAAACATCCTACTGACGCTCAAAAACATCCTACCGACGCTCTAAAACATCCTACCGACGCTCTAAAACACCTACCGACGCTCTAAAACATCCTACCGACGCTCTAAAACATCCTACCGACACTCCAAAACATCCTACCGACGCTCTAAAACACCTACCGACGCTCTAAAACATCCTACCGACGCTCTAAAACACCTACCGACGCTCTAAAACATCCTACCGACGCTCTAAAACATCCTACCGACACTCCAAAACATCCTACCGACGCTCAAAAACATCCTACTGACGCTCAAAAACATCCTACCGACGCTCAAAAACATCCTACCGACGCTCTAAAACATCCTACCGACGCTCTAAAACATCCTACCGACGCTCTAAAACATCCTACCGACACTCCAAAACATCCTACCGACGCTCTAAAACATCCTACCGACGCTCTAAAACATCCTTCCGACGCTCTAAAACATCCTACCGACGCTCCAAAACATCCTACCGACGCTCTAAAACATCCTACCGAAGCTCTAAAACATCCTCCCGACGCTCTAAAACATCCTACCGACGCTCTAAAACATCCTACCGACGCTCAATAACATCCTACCGACGCTCAATAACATCCTACCGACGCTCAATAACATCCTACCGACGCTCAATAACGTCCTACCGACGCTCAATAGCGTCCTACCGACGCTCAATAACATCCTACCGACGCTCAATAACATCCTACCGACGCTCAATAACATCAATCCTAGTTTATAAATAAATCAAAGGAATTTTTTACTGACAGGTTGATGACCAAGACACCTGTGCAACACCTGGGTATCTTAAAATTTCGTTCGGATTTTTAACCCCGGAGGGTTAGCCACCCAGGATAACCCAAGAAAGTCAGTGCGTCATCGAGGACTGTCTAACTTATTTCCATTGTGGTCCTTAATCTTGTCCCCCAGGATGCGACCCACACAAGTCCACTAACACCCAGGTACCTATTTGCTGCTAGGTGAACAGGACAACAGGTGTAAGGAAATGCGTCGAAATGTTTCTACCCCGCCGGGAATCAAACCCGGGAACTCCATGTGTGAAGCGGGAACTTTGCCAGCCACGGGGGTCACTATAATCTGATATCTGTAGAAATATACACAGGAGACAGAGGAAGATGCGGCAGTTCGTCTCTCACTCTCTTGTGTGTATATTTTTACAGATTATAAAACCATAGATAAACAGATTTATGAATGTAGCGTAGAGACGTAAGATAAGAGATTTGTATAGGGAAAGCAAATACAGTAGCAGTTGGATGAGGCCGGAAGTAGTTGTAGTAGTAGTAGTAGTAGTAGTAGTAGTAGTAGTAGTAGTAGTAGTAGTAGTAGTAGTAGTAGTAGTAGTAGTAGTAGTAGTAGTAGTAGTAGTAGTAGCAGTAGCAGTAGCAGTAGCAGTAGTAGTAGCAGTAGCAGTAGCAGTAGTAGTAGTAGTTCTGGTCAGACAGCATGGTTGTACTGGTTAGACAGCATGGTTGTGCAAGTTAGACAGCATGATTATACTGGTCAGACAGCATGGTTGTGCTGGTCAGACAGCATGGTTGTACTGGTCAGACAGCATGGTTGTGCTGGTCAGACAGCATGGTTGTACTGGTCAGACAGCATGGTTGTACTGGTCAGACACAGTATGGTTGTGCTGGTCAGACACAGCATGGTTGTACTGGTCAGACACAGTATGGTTGCACTGGTCAGACACAGCATTGTTATACTGGTCAGACAGCATGGTTGTACTGGTTAGACACAGCATGGTTGTACTGGTCAGACACAGCATGGTTGTACTGGTTAGACACAGCATGGTTGTACCGGTCAGACACAGCATGGTTTTACTGGTCAGACACAGCATGGTTGTACTGGTTAGACACAGCATGGTTGTACTGGTCAGACACAGCATGGTTGTACTGGTTAGACACATCATGGTTTTACTGGTCAGACACAGCATGGTTGTATTGATCAGACACAGCATGGTTGTACTGGTTAGACACAGCATGGTTGTACTGGTCAGACACAGCATGGTTTTACTGGTCAGACACAGCATGGTTGTACCGGTCAGACACAGCATGGTTTTACTGGTCAGACACAGCATGGTTGTACTTGTTAGACACAGCATGGTTGTACTGTTCAGACACAGCATGGTTGTACTGGTTAGACACATCATGGTTGTACTGGTTAGACACAGCATGGTTGTACTGGTTAGACACAGCATGGTTGTACTGGTTAGACACAGCATGGTTGTACTGGTTAGACACAACATGGTTGTACTGGTTAGACACATCATGGTTTTACTGGTCAGACACAGCATGGTTGTACTGGTTAGACACAGCATGGTTTTACTGGTCAGACACAGCATGGTTGTACTGGTTAGACACATCATGGTTTTACTGGTCAGACACAACATGGTTGTACTGGTTAGACACATCATGGTTTTACTGGTCAGACACAGCATGGTTGTACTGGTTAGACACAGCATGGTTGTACTGGTCAGACACAGCATGGTTGTACTGGTTAGACACATCATGGTTTTACTGGTCAGACACAGCATGGTTGTATTGGTCAGACACAGCATGGTTGTACTGGTTAGACACAGCATGGTTGTACCGGTCAGACACAGCATGGTTTTACTGGTCAGACACAGCATGGTTGTACTGGTTAGACACAGCATGGTTGTACTGGTCAGACACAGCATGGTTGTACTGGTTAGACACATCATGGTTTTACTGGTCAGACACAGCATGGTTGTATTGATCAGACACAGCATGGTTGTACTGGTTAGACACAGCATGGTTGTAGACACATCATGGTTTTACTGGTCAGACACAGCATGGTTTTACTGGTCAGACACAGCATGGTTGTACTGGTTAGACACAGCATGGTTGTACTGGTCAGACACAGCATGGTTGTACTGGTTAGACACATCATGGTTGTACTGGTTAGACACAGCATGGTTGTACTGGTTAGACACAGCATGGTTGTACTGGTTAGACACAGCATGGTTGTACTGGTTAGACACAGCATGGTTGTACTGGTTAGACACATCATGGTTTTACTGGTTAGACACAGCATGGTTGTACTGGTTAGACACAGCATGGTTGTACTGGTTAGACACAGCATGGTTGTACTGGTCAGACACAGCATGGTTGCACTGGTTAGACACATCATGGTTTTACTGGTCAGACACATCATCGTTGTACTGGTCAGACACATCATGGTTGTACTGGTCAGACACATCATGGTTGTACTGGTCAGACACATCATGGTTGTACTGATCAGACACATCATGGCTGTACTGGTCAGACACATCATGGCTGTACTGGTCAGACACATCATGGTTGTACTGATCAGACGCATCATGGTTGTACTGGTCACACACATCATGGTTGTACTGGTCAGACACATCATGGTTGTACTGGTCAGACACATCATGGTTGTACTGGTCAGACACATAAAGGTTGTACTGGTCAGACACATCATGGCTGTACTGGTCAGACACATCATGGTTGTACTGGTTAGACACATCATAGTTGTACTGGTCAGACACATAATGGTTGTACTGGTCAGACACATCATGGCTGTACTGGTCAGACACATCATGGTTGTACTGGTCAGACACATCATGGTTGTACTGGTCAGACACATCATGGTTGTACTGGTCAGACACATCATGGCTGTACTGGTCAGACACATCATGGTTGTACTGGTTAGACACATCATAGTTGTACTGGTCAGACACATAATGGTTGTACTGGTCAGACACATCATGGCTGTACTGGTCAGACACATCATGGTTGTACTGGTCAGACACATCATTGCTGTACTGGTCAGACACATCATGGCTGTACTGGTCAGACACATCATGGTTGTACTGGTCAGACACATCATGGCTGTACTGGTCAGACACATCATGGTTGTACTGGTCAGACACATCATTGCTGTACTGGTCAGACACATCATGGTTGTACTGGTCAGACACATCATGGTTGTACTGGTCAGACACATCATGGTTGTACTGGTCAGACACATCATGGCTGTACTGGTCAGACACATCATGGTTGTACTGGTCAGACACATCATGTCTGTACTGGTCAGACACAGCAACATCATGGAATCTTGGTTCAAGGAATACCTTAAGTTTCCGCTAATAACAGACAGCCTTCGTAACCTCCAGAACTCCCTGCAACATTAACCACAACATTCCCTATATCCAATAATTCCTGAACCATTTTGCCATTTTCAAAATGGCGAGATAGCTTAAAAGTCGCTCTTTTGTTTAGGCACTTTCTCAGCAACACACATCAGGTACTGAAGACTTCATTGATACAATCAGCTCGTAAGCTTGGCATCTATTCCCTACTCACTAGAGTCCTTGCGGTGAATTTCTTTCTCGAGTACTCCAACTAATTGCAGTAAATTCCTCCCCGTCTCCATAATTAAAATAATTTGTCACTAAGCCCTGTGTTACTGCCGTTTGTTTTTCCCTTAGTAGCGAGTTCTACAAACAAAAATACGGTTAGAGAATGGGGAGTCCTCTTTTCCACGCCTCGCTAGTTTATGTCTGGAAGTCTGAGAGTTTGGTATCCATCCTCTCCAAATCATATTCTGCTGATGTGATTTGATGCAGGTGTGAAGACGATATCGTCTTCAGATGATGAGTAAGACATATGAGTAAGACATATGTGTAATGATAGATATCTTTATTGATGAAACGATTTGCTTGCAGGTTTGATCAATAAAGACAGGTAAGACGTGTCTTAGTCACCATCTTGTTGTTGTTGTATTCGATTTATAATATGGTGCCTTCCTGCGCTGATTGAACTGTACAGCATTCCAGCGAAGACAACAACGAACAGCTGCAACACAGCGAAGAAAACAATGAACAATTGCAACACACAACCTCCCCAGCGAAGTAAACAACGAACACTTGCATCATACAAAGAAGTAAACAACGAACACTGGCAACACACAATCTCCCCAGCGAAGTAAACAACAAACAATTGTAACACAACCTCTCTAGCGAAGCAAACAGGGAACAGTTGCAACACCCAGCGAAGATAACAACGAACACGTGCAGCGCACATGCAAGCAGACTTTCTTTACCACTAGCGGTAATGACGGGAGAAGAAGAAGAGAAGTTTACGGTAGCGGCACAGAACATCAACACTTGCTTTAAACACAGAGTTTGGCTGAGATCCAGCTCGTTGCTCACCACCTGACTGTGTCCACAAACACAAGTTTTCAACCTCACAGCGAGTCACGGTTACCTCACAGTCTCAAGGCAAATCACCGCATTATCTGTGTGATTTTACCCCCGAGCCATTATGCCTGATAAGTCTTAGGAAGTGCATTCAGTACGAGAGTCACAACATAGCACGTAAATCTAGCACGCCTTCCAAAATGTCAAGTTGAGAAAGTCTTAGGAAGCGTATTTAATACAAGGGATTAAAATATAACGTTGTAAGACTAACGGGTCTTCCTTTGTCATAAGAAATTAACAAGATGTTTGTTCTCTTAAATGGAGCAAACTGGGATCTGAAAGAGACAAGGTGTACTAAACCCAAAAGGAAAACCAAATACCATGAAAGGAACATGTGAAGGATCTCAGGGTAATAATGACAGCTAACATGTCATTCAGAAAGCACCGTATAGTAGATGTTGGGAGAGACAAGCACTTGGGTGGATAAAGAGAACTTTCAGAACAAGAGAAATTCTGCCATTATGACACTTCAGATCAATGAGCTAACTAGCCTGGAGTGTGTATGGAAAACTGGTGCTAGCTAACCTTGAGTGTGTATGGAACACTGGTGCTAGCTAACCTTGAGTGTGTATGGAACACTGGTGCTAGCTAACCTGGAGTGTGTATGGAACACTGGTGCTAGCTAGCCTGGAGTGTGTATGGAACACTGGTGCTAGCTAGCCTTGAGTGTTTATGGAACACTGGTGCTAGCTAGCCTGGAGTGTGTGTATGGAACACTGGTGCTAGCTAGCCTGGAGTGTGTATATGGGACACTGGTGCTAGCTAGCCTGGAGTGTGTATGGAAAACTGATTCTAGCTAGCCTTGGGTGTGTATGGAACACCTGTGCCAGCTAGCCTGGAGAGTGTATATGAAACACTGGTGCTAGCTAGCCTGGAATGTGCATGGAACACTGGTGCTAGCTAGTCTGGAGTGTGTATGGAACACTCGTGCTAGCTAGCCTGGATAGTGTGTATGGAACACCAGTGGTAGCTAGCATGGAGTGAATGTATGGAACACTGGTGCTAACTAACCTGGAGTGTGAATGGAACACTGGTGCTAGCTAGCATTGAGTGTGTATGGAACACTGGTGCTAGCTAGCCTGGAGTGTTTATGGAACACTGATGCTAGCTAGCCTTGAGTGTGTATGGAACACTGGTGCCAGATAGCCTGGAGTGTGTATGGAGCACTGGTGCTAGCTAGCCTGGAGTGTGTATGGAACACTGGTGTTAGCTAGCCTGGAGTGTGCATGGAAAACTGATTCTAGCTAGCCTTGGGTGTGTATGGAACACTGGTGTTAGGTAGCCTGGAGAGTGTATATGGAACATTGGTGCTAGCTAGCCTGGAATGTGCATGGAACACTGGTGCTAGCTAGTCTGGAGTGTGTATGGAACACTGGTGCTACCTAGCCTGGCATGTGTATGGAACACTGGTGCTAGCTAGCCTGGAGAGTGTGTATGGAACACTAGTGGTAGCTAGCATGGAGTGTATGAATGGAACACTGGTGCTAACTAACCTGGAGTGTGTATGGAACACTCGTGTTAGCTAGCCTGGAGTGTGTGTATGGAACACTAGTGCCAGCCAGCCAGGAGTGAGTATGGAACACTGGTGTTATTTAGCCTTGAGTGTGTATGGAACACTGTTGCTAGCTAGTCTGGAGTGTATATGGAACACTTGTGCTAGATAGCCTGGAAAGTGTATATGGAACACTTGTGCTAGATAGCCTGGAAAGTGTATATGGAACACTGGTGCTAGCTAGCCTGGAGTGTGTATGGAACACTGGTGCTAGCTAGCCTGGAGTGTGTATGGAACACTGGTGCTAGCTAGTCTGGAGTGTGTGTATGGAACACTGGTGCTAGCTAGCCTGAAGTGTGTACTGTATATGGAACACTGGTGCTAGCTAGCCTGGAGTGTGTTTATGGAACACTGGTGCTAGCAAGCCTGAAGTGTGTATGAAACACTGCTGCTAGCTAGCCTGGAGTGTGTGTATGAAACTCTGCTGCTAGCTAGCCTGGGGAGTGTATGGAACACTGGTGCTAGCTAGCCTGGAGTGTGTATGGAACACTGGTGCTAGCTAGCCCTGAGTGTGTATGGAACACTGGTGCTAGCTAGCCTGGAGTGTTTATGGAACACTGATGCTAGCTAGCCTTCAGTGTGTATGGAACACTGGTGCCAGATAGCCTGGAGTGTGTATGGAACACTGGTGCTAGCTAGCCTGGAGTGTGTATGGAACACTGGTGTTAGGTAGCCTGGAGGGTGCATGGAAAACTGATTCTAGCTAGCCTTGGGTGTGTGTGGAACACTGGTGCTAGCTAGCCTGGAGAGTGTATATGGAACACTGGTGCTAGCTAGCCTGGAGTGTGTATGGAACACTGGTGCTAGCTAGCCTTGAGTGTGTATGGAACACTGGTGCTAGCTAGCCTGGAGTGTTTATGGAACACTGATGCTAGCTAGCCTTCAGTGTGTATGGAACACTGGTGCCAGATAGCCTGGAGTGTGTATGGAACACTGGTGTTAGCTAGCCTGGAGTGTGCATGGAAAACTGATTCTAGCTAGCCTTGGGTGTGTTTGGAACACTTGTGCTAGCTAGCCTGGAGAGTGTATATGGAACACTGGTGCTAGCTAGCCTGGAATGTGCATGGAACACTGGTGCTAGCTAGTCTGGAGTATGTATTGAACACTGGTGCTACCTAGCCTGGAATGTGTATGGAACACTGGTGCTAGCTAGCCTGGAGAGTTTGTATGGAACACTAGTGGTAGCTAGCATGGAGTGTATGTATGGAACACTGGTGCTAACTAACCTGGAGTGTGTATGGAACACTGGTGTTAGCTAGCCTGGAGAGTGTGTATGAAACACTAGTGCCAGCCAGCCTGGAGTAAGAATGGAACACTAGTGTTATTTAGCCTTGAGTGTGTATGGAACACTGTTGCTAGCTGGCCTGGGGTGTGTATGGAACACTGCTTCTAGCTAGCTTGGAGTGTATATGGAACACTTGTGCTAGATAGCCTGGAGAGTGTATATGGAACACTGGTGCTAGCTAGCCTGGAGTGTGTATGGAACACTGGTGCTAGCTAGCCTGGAGTGTGTATGGAACACTGGTGCTAGCTAGCCTGGAGTGTGTGTATGGAACACTGGTGCTAGCTATCCTGAAGAGAGTATATGGAACACTGATGCTAGCTAGCCTGGAGTGTGTTTATGGAACACTGGTGATAGCTAGCATGAAGTGTGCATGAAACACTGCTGCTAGCTAGCCTTGAGTGTGTGTATGGAACACTGCTGCTAGCTAGCCTTGAGTGTGTATAGAACACTGTTGCTAACTAGCCTTGAGTGTGTATGGAACACTGTTGCTAACTAGCCTTGAGTGTGAACAGAACACTTGTGCTAACTAGCCTGGAGTGTGTGTATGGAACACTGGTGCTAGCTAGCCTGGAGTGTGTGTATGGAACACTGGTGCTAACTAGCCTGGAGTGTGTGTATGGAACAATGACGCTAAATAGCCTGGCGTGTGTTTATGGAACACCGGTGCTAGCTAACCTAGAGTGTGTATGGAACACTGGTGCTAGCTAGCCTGGAGTGTGTATGGAACACTGGTGCTAGCTCGCCTGGAGTGCATATGGAACATTGGTGCTAGCTAACCTTGAGTGTGTATGGAACACTGGTGCTAGCTAGCCTGGAGTGTGTATGGAACACTTGTGCTAGCTAGCCTGGAGTGTGTATGGAACACTAGTGCTAGCTAGCCTGGAGTGCGTATGGAACAGTTGTGCTAGCTAACCTTGAGTGTGTATGGAACACTGGTGCTAGCTAGCCTGGAGTGTTTATGGAACACTGGTGCTAGCTAGCTTGGAGTGCGTATGAAACACTGGTGCTAGCTAGCCTGGAGTGTGTATAGAAAACTGGTGCTAGCTAGCCTTGAGTGTATATGGAACACTGGAGCTAGCTAGCCAGGAGTGTGTTTGGAACACTGGTGCTACCTACCCTGGAGTGTGTATGAAACACTGGTGCTAGCTAGCCTGGAGTGTGTATGGAACACTGGTGCTAGCTAGCCTTGAGTGTGTATGGAACACTGGTGCTAGCTAGCCTTGAGTGTGTATGGAACACTGGTGCTAGCTAGCCTGGAGTGTGTATGGAACACTGGTGCTAGCTAGCCTTGAGTGTGTATGGAACACTTGTGCTAGCTAGCATTGAGTGTGAATGGAACACTGGTACTAGCTAGCCTTGAGTGTGTATGGAACACTGGTGCTAGCTAGCTTGGAGTGTGTATGGAACACTGGTGCTAGTTAGCCTTGAGTGTGTATGGAACACTGGTGCTAGCTAGCATTGAGTGTGTATGGAACACTGGTGCTAGCTAGCCTGGAGTGTGTATGGAACACTGGTGCTAGCTAGCCTTGAGTGCTTATGGAACACTGGTGCTAGCTAGCCTGGAGTGTGTATGGAACACTGGTGCTAGCTAGCCTGGAGTGTGTATGGAGCACTGGTGCTAGCTAGACTTGAGTATGTATGGAACACTGGTGCTAGCTAGCCTGGTGTGTGTATGGAACACTGGTGCTAGCTAGCCTGGAGTGTGTATGGAACACTGGTGCTAGCTAGCCTGGAGTATGGAACACTGATGCTAGCTAACCTGGAGTGTGTATGGAACACTGGTGCTTGCTAGCCTTGAGTGTGTGTGGAACATTGGTGCTAGCTAGCCTTGTGTGTGTATGGAACACTGATGCTAGCTAGCCTTGAGTGTGTTTGGAACACTGGTGCCAGATAGCCTGGAGTGTGTATGGAACACTGGTGCTAGCTAGCCTGGAGTGTGTATGGAACACTGGTGCTAGCTAGCCTGGAGTGTGTATGGAAAACTGATTTTAGCTAGCCTTGGGTGTGCATGGAACACTGGTGCTAGCTAGCCTGGACAGTGTATATCGAACACTGGTGGTAGCTAGCCTGGAATGTGCATGGAACACTGGTACTAGCTAATCTGGAGTGTGTATGGAACACTGGTGCTAGCTAGCCTGGAATGTGTATGGAACACTGTGCTAGGTAGCCTGGAGAGTGTGTATGGAACACTAGTGGTAGCTAGCATGGAGTGTATGTATGGAACACTGGTGCTAACTAACCTTGAGTGTGTATGGAACACTGGTGTTAGCTAACCTGGAATGTGTGTATGGAACACTAGTGCCAGCCAGCCTGAAGTGTGTGTGGAATACTGGTGTTATTTAGCCTGGAGTGTGTATGGAACTCTGTTGCTAGCTGGCCTGGGGCGTGTATGGAACACTGCTTCTAGCTAGCCTGGAGTGTATATGGAACACTTGTGCTAGATAGCCTGGAGAGTATATGGAACACTGGTGATAGCTAGCCTGGAGTGTGTATGGAACACTGGTGCAAGCTAGCCTGGAGTGTGTGTATGGAACACTGTTGCTAGCTAGCCTGGAATGTGTATATGGAACACTGGTGCTAGCTAGCCTGGAGTGTGTGTATGGAACACTGGTGCTAGCTAGCCTGGAGTGTGTTCATGGAACACTGGTGCTAGCTATCCTGAAGTGTGTATGAAACACTGCTGCTAGCTAGCCTGGAGTGTGTGTGTATGGAACACTGGTGCTAACTAGCCTGGAGTGTGTGTATGGAACACTGCTGCTAGCTAGCCTGGAGTGTGTGTATGGAACACTGGTGGTAGCTAGCCTGAAGTGTGTGTATGGAACAGTGGTGCTAACTAGCCTGGAGTGTGTGTATGGAACACTGGTGCTAGCTAGCCTGGAGTGTGTGTATGGAACACTGGTGCTGGCTAACCTGGAGTGTGTGTATGGAACACTGGTGCTAACTAGCCTTTAGTGTGTGTATGGAACACTGGTGCTAGCTAGCCTGGAGTGTGTGTATGGAACACTGGTGCTAGCTAGCCTGGAGTGTGCGTGTGGAACACTGGTGCTAGCTAGCCTGGAGTGTGTGTATGGAACACTGGTGGTAGCTAGCCTGAAGTGTGTGTATGGAACAGTGGTGCTAACTAGCCTGGAGTGTGTGTATGGAACACTGGTGCTAGCTAGCCTGGAGTGTGTGTATGGAACACTGGTGCTAGCTAGCCTGGAGTGTGTGTATGGAACACTGGTGCTAACTAGCCTTTAGTGTGTGTATGGAACACTGGTGCTAGCTAGCCTGGAGTGTGTGTATGGAACACTGGTGCTAGCTAGCCTGGAGTGTGCGTATGGAACACTGGTGCTAGCTAGCCTGGAGTGTGTGTATATAACACTGGTGCTAACTAGCCTGGAGTGTGTGTATGGAACACTGGTGCTAGCTAGCCTGGAGTGTGTGTATGGAAGACTGGTGCTAACTAGCCTGGAATGTGTATGGAACACTGGTGCTAGTTAGCCTGGAGTGTGTGTATGGAACACTGGTGCTAGCTAGCCTGGAGTGTGTGTATGGAACACTGGTGCTAGCTAGCCTGGAGTGTGTGTATGGAACACTGGTGCTAACTAGCCTGGAGTGTGTGTATGGAATACTGGTGCTAGCTAGCCTGGAGTGTGTGTATGGAACACTGCTGCTAGCTAGCCTGGAGTGTGTGTATGAAACACTGGTGCTAGCTCGCCTGGAGTGTGTGTATTTAACACTGGTGCTAACTAGCCTTTAGTGTGTGTATGGAACACTGGTGCTAGCTAGCCTGGAGTGTGTATATGGAAGACTGGTGCTAACTAGCCTGGAATGTGTATGGAACACTGGTGTTAGCTAGCCTGGAGTGTGTGTATGGAACACTGCTGCTAGCTAGCCTGGAGTGTGTGTATGAAACACTGGTGCTAGCTAGCCTGAAGTGTGTGTATGGAACATTGGTGCTAACTAGCCTGGAGTGTGTGTATGGAACACTGGTGCTAGCTAGCCTGGAGTGTGTGTATGGAACACTGGTGCTAGCTAGCCTGGAGTGTGTGTATGGAACACTGGTGCTAACTAGCCTGGAGTGTGTATGGAACACTGGTGCTAGCTAGCCTGGAGTGTGTGTATGGAACACTGGTGCTAACTAGCCTGGAGTGTGTATGGAACACTGGTGCTAGCTAGCCTGGAGTGTGTATGGAACACTGGTGCTAGCTAGCCTGGAGTGTGTATGGAACACCACACACTCACAAGCACTCTTACTATACACACATACACACACATACACACACACATACACACACACATACACTTCTGCCACAATCACAAGTTGGAAGAAATTACTTAAGAAATAAGTATTCTACAATATTTCACACTTTTCTAATTTCAGTTCAATTAAAAAATCCATTAGTTAACATTATATTTCCCCAAATTTCCCCGAGGTCCCGACAGGCACCCCGGCGCTCAGAGAAACAGAGATCTTACAGAAAGCGTCACAACAACGTAGATATCACTGAAGACTTCTTTTGGCCCAATTCTTAGTGACAAACACTATTTATGGAGTAGAATTTGTAATATATTGAAGGGAAATAAAATGACTTTGACGTAAGGAGTTAGGGATAAGATTTACAGAAGAGTGACTTGGTGTGGCGTGGCGTCTGGGGACCGGTGTGGCGCCCCCCACGCAGGTTGTGATAGTTCGTGGCGCGGGTTGGGACAAACAGCTGTTGCTACAGATGGTACACATGATCTGCCGGGCTGCTGCTGTTGCTGGTGTTGGGTAACCTAGCTGAGGATGAGACGTGCCCAACTAATGATAAGGCGTGCCCAGCAGAGGTTGAGGCGTGCCCTGCAACCTCCACTCCCTGTGCACGAGGTGCACGGGGTGTCTTCTTGACTTCATAATGCACGGAGGCGTCATGCAAGGCGAGCCTCCTTTGTTTTGACGTCTCTTTCATTTTTCTATAGAGTTATCTTCATATCTTAAGTTTTTCACTAAATTATCATTTTTGCTGCATTTAAGTGTTCGTTCATTCCACTGGTTAGACTGGCAAATGTTGATGATAGTTGTGGCAAACAAAAATTGTTTACCAATCCACGCATCGCTCAGCGTAGAACTATATCAAAGACTTGATGAAGACACTACTCACCTAGTTGTGGTTGCAGGGGTCGAGTCACAGTTGCTGGCTCCTGTGTTTGCCATGAGTGTGCAGTGTATGTATGCACTGTATGCACTGCACATGACATGGTAGCTTTACTGGTGTCGCACTGACTAGGGTGGACTATTGTGCCGAGAGAAATATCAAGTGTAGCGAAGGAATGAAGTCTACATCCTTAACAGCCGCTGGCTGAACATCTTAAGATAACTGGTATAAAATACCGACACGATGGAAAAATAGACTCAAATGCGGTATAATGCGAGCCTTTTGACCACGTTTCGTCCACACAGTGGGCTTTATCAAGTCACAAATAGATCTACCTGACTCTCCACTCTCTATATACTCATGTACTCTTTGTCCAGGTAGATTTGTTTGTGACTTGATTAAGCATTATACGGCATTTGTGTTTATTTTCCCAGCTAAACATCTGTTGAAGAGGGTCACTAATAACTACGACCTCTTCACCACTTAAGGCAGCTAGTTGTTCACCACTTAAGGCAGCTAGTTGTTCACTACTTAAGACAGCTAGCTGTTCACCACTTAAGGCAGCTAGTTGTTCCCCACTTAAAGCAGCTAGTTGTACAGGAACTGCTGCCCACTTGCGCTTATCAGCTCTCTCGATTAGGCTAGTTTAGATGAGATTTAGTTAGGTTAGGTTAGATTGTGTAAGATTAGATTTGGTTAAATTAGGTTACGTCACGTTAGATTAGATTTGATTAGGTTAGGTTAGGTTGTGTAAGGTTAGATTTGGTTAGGTTAGATTACGTTACGATAGATCAGTTTTGGATAGACTAACGCTTATTAACCTATTTCTGTCTAATTACCTTACAATAGAAGGGCATATTGCTCCATTTCAAGCGTGCATTTTGTTATGAATGGTAAAGATTTGGAACGATTCATATCGACAATTACGATTCTTTTCTATTCTATATAGTTTCGTCTGGACATTCTGCCAGCCTTTAATGCCAATCATTTCTATGCTTAGCAGCCTCTTGATTCTTGGAATTAAAGCTACCCTGCCCTTACTTGGATCAAATCAGATTTCCTTCCATACTACTACTACTAATAATAATAATAATGGAGAGGTGATAAGCGTGTGTTTACTGACCTGTGTTGTCATTCAGACGGCTCACCACCAGGTTGGAGCTTCCAGCTACTGTTCGGGTTTCCATGGATGGTAGGCCTCGCTCCAGGGAGGTTAGGACTCTCTCTAGGGAGGGTATGACCCGCTCCAGTCCGGGTAGCTGTCCTTTGGCTGAATCCCCTAACGTCCTGTGGCGTGGGTATGGCGGCGGTGGCGAGTCCTGCTCGCTCTTGATGTTACTGTTCGGAGGCGACTGCAGAGAGGGTCGGGTTCTGTATCTCTCAGAATCTGTGGTCTCAGGCAGCTGTGAGGAGGAAGATATTTTTCTGGTATATTCCTGAAGGTGTGGCGGCTGGTGCTGGTGGGAGGCAGAGTAAGGAACCTGAGTGTATGTTGGGGGACTAAATGGCCGAGAATTACATGCTGTAGAGGGTCCAGTAATAGGGCAAAGGTCGTCGAGTGCAGGCCCTGAAAGATCAGGTAAACTTTGGGCGCTGGAGCGGCGTTCTAGACCTGTGGGTAATGGCGTGACTAACGTATTGTTGTCTCCACCTCGACCCACAACAGTTTGGCCCATTGAATCAACTCTGAGCTCTGAAAATGTGGCATTTACAAGAGGCCGTTGAGAAAAAGGCTTGTTTCCTGGAAATTCAATGTTGCTTCCCCCGCGAACGGCCTCGAGGAAGACGCCAGCATCTAGACTCGGGCTTTTGCTTCGGAAGTGTTTGGCGCTGTGAACGGTGAGACAGTTGGACCTTCGGACGTCTTCTTCACGCCAGCTAACATGAGGAATGTTAGCATCGCCTGGGTTCGATATGCGGTTTAAACAAGTGTCAACACTTGGGCTCTTGGAAGTAAAGAATTTGCAGGAGGTGGCGCCGCCAGCTTCAGAAACAATGCAGTCAATGCTTGGACTTTTTGATCGAAAGTTGTTTTTGATAGGGATAGGAAGAGAAGGAAGGAGACTTGTTCGTGGCTCCTGTGTCGAGTCTTCTCTGTAACGAGACCGTTGCATTATCTGTGGCTTCTGTTGAACTATAACAGAGTTCGCCTCTGTCGTCCTGACGCCTTTATGAGAATGTTGCTCTTGAAACGTGGAATTCAAATGCGAAAAAGAAGGTGTCGTCATGGAGGAATCAAAGTTGTGATCGTGAGTTCGAGTCCTTCCTGGGATATCAAGAGGACGACTAATACAGGCAGCGTTGGAGTAACTACGACCTCTGTGACCTTCCTGCTCCCTCCCAGGATACTTATCCTCTGTACCAACGCCTCTCAACAGCGATGTTTCCGAAGCAAACTTTTGCAGATTAGACTCCGGATTGTAGTTATTGAAGCGATGAAGACCACTGACAGCCTCATGGTACTTCGGGGGTGGACGGGATTTCCTATAACCCTGGCTATTGTAGGATTCTGTGCGTGCTCTGCTAATCTCTCTAGCCATGTCTACTGTATTCAAGAGTGAATCCGATGAGGGATAATTCGGAGGTGGAGGTCTGTGGAGGTTATTCTGTGGTCTGTGAGGTGCTCCTCGAGACTGTAATTGGCCAACTGGGGAATACAAGGTTCCCGAAGTAACTGGGTTTGCTTTGGATCCCTCTTGGGGAGAGTCAGTGACCCGGAGACGACTAAAGTCCTGCACAGGTTCCATCCTTACTCAACCTGTGGGAGGAAAATACGAATGCAAGTTATTTATCACATACACAAGTTATAGCAGAGAGATTATGTGGTTTCAGCAGCAATATACATACAAAGTGTGAACATTAAAATGGTATAAAATACCGACAGGTTGTTAGGTAAAACACATATGCAACAGTTAGGTATCTTTATTATGAAACGTTTCGCCTACACAGTAGGCTTCTTCACTCAAGTACAGAAAAGTTGATAGAAGCAGAAGATACTTGAAGACGATGTAATCAGTCCATCACCCTTAAAGTTTTGAGGGACTGACCACCTCAAAACTTTAAGGGTGATGGACTGATTACATCGTCTTCAAGTATCTTCTGCTTCTACCAACTTTTCTGTACTTGACTGAAGAAGCCTACTGTGTAGGCGAAACGTTTCATAATAAAGATACCTAACTGTTACATATGTGTCTTACCATACAAAGTGTGTTAAAGTGTGTAGGTGTGTGTGTGTGTCTCACTCTCTCACTCTCTCTCTCTCTCTCTCTCTCTCTCTCTCTCTCTCTTTGACCCCAAAACCAAACTATATTTTTAGCGCTAACTTGCGTACGCAGCAAAGTTTAAATTAAAGGTATCAAAGGTAAATAAAATCAACATCAGGCGACGAACTTAGACGATTACTACTGACGTTGATTTTGACGATGCTGCTCGAAGACGATGGTTTTCCAGAATGACGTTTAACGATGACGTTTAACAATGACAATTAACAGTGACGTTTAACAATGACATTTAACACGACATTTGACAGTAACATTGAACAATGTGAGCTGAGTGCGCTACCAATTGAGCTGCGGGACACATTGGATCATGAGATACTGTACTGTTCCCTAACAACCAGAACACAAGCACAGGACTGGGTACGACCCAATACCCTCATCCCCTCTCACTCATACCCACATCCCTCGCATCTACCTTCCTTATCTCCCCCCCTCTCTCACCCCCCTTTCCTCATCACCATCTTTCTCATCCTCCAGCACTCCTCACTCTACCATCTTCCACCAACTCCAGCTGCACAACTCAGTTAACTCCTGGAAAAGTTAACTCCTGGAAAAGTTAACTCCTGGAAAAGTTAGCTGAAAGCTTGTCGTGTTATGGTAACTCTTCAAACTTCAATGTCATTTTCCTTTCCCCAAAATTCTTTGACAAATGACGCGAAATTTTGTCTTCCGTTTCCCTTCTCATCTTTCTCTTTCTCTAGTCCTGCCCTCCCTTCCTTCTCCATTCCTTTTCTTTCTTCTCCATCTCTTTCTTCCTTCCCCATCCTCCCCTTCCTTTTCCATACCACACTTACAGGCTTAAATAATTTACTAAACCAATAAATTGGAAAGAACTTTATATATATATATATATATATATATATATATATATATATATATATATATATATATATATATATATATATATATATATATATATATATATATATATATATATATATATATATATATATAACCCAAATAGAGACAGAAACTCAGTAGATTGATTGATCTGTATATTTCGACCCCCTTCTGCTGTATAAATATATACTGCACATGTATACTTGGTAGGTACAAAAAAAACATGCCATGACAAGTGCCAGGTGATGCCAGAAGACCAAGCAGACACACAGTGACAGCTGTTGTGGCGTCAGTTGAATCACAAGCAAAAACAGATGGAAAAATGCAAATACTTGTTGCATGGCACTTCCGTAGAGGGCGGGACTAATGTGGCCCCTCCATATCCTAAGGTGCCACTGGGTACTAAATCATGGAGTGACACTGTCGTGCGAGACAGTGGTAGGTGTTACCAACGACAATGGGGTTGATTCCGTCGTTCTTCCTTCGCCACGGCACATAGTGGGGGTCAGATTAAAAAAATAATGTTAAGTGCTAAGCCCATGTGGATCATTAAGAGAAGACGTTGTGGAGGCTCGATCCTCCGTTTGCTGAGCGCTAAACAGGTGCACTTCCTGTTTGTACTCACCTATGTATGTTCTAAATATTCTATAATAAATAAATTTACGTGTCAACACTCTAGGGTCGAACTTATGAACTACGACAAGGGACTCAACTCAGCACGACACATACTGATAACCATTGTTTACTCCAGGAGGGATAATGAATGGCCTGTGCGACCTGGTCGTTGGGAATTGGAACAGACAGACTCAGTAATAGACTATAATGTATATTTTGCCTTCACTCACTATATACAGATATGTACACTATGTACAATATGTACAGATGGAATAATAATAAGTGTACACCACGGTGACAGATGGCAAAGCAAAAGCCAGACAGAGTGCACCGTGCTCAACCAGCAGGTAGGCAAGTCTGCCAATGCTTACTGCGAGTGAACCACGTTGCTTCAGCTTCGGCGGGCTTGCCTGTGATTGGTCAATGAACCAAGGTACTGATTTAACGATGGGTTCAATGCTGATTGTTAAACCCTTATCACCAGGTTCACTGGTTGGGAGGCAGCCTATATGGGAGTGCGACATATGCCGAATAAATTGCAACACACTCTTTGCATACCACACTATGTAAATGGTTCAAGTCGGACCGAAACGTTGTCGTGAGGTCCTCTCTCCTATGTACGAGTTATTTGTGTATTCTCACTGCTGTGTTAAGCACTGAATTAATCATGTCTTTGTTGTTCTGTGGTGGAATTCTGGTATAACTCGCCACAAAACCTGCTGAGAATGACGCGACTGATTTATGAACATCTGATTGTTGTAGAATTTATGGTCGACTGAAGGGGAAATCATTATAAATATTGATAGTGACACTGGTGGCCCTGGGGGAAGGGGTGTGTTTGTCTCTCAGTGATACATGAGACACTTGTGCGATCACGACTCATGTACCGAACACGTCGACTCCAGGCTGAGGGAATGATCACCTCAAACTCATTATCATTGCACAGGTGTCTTATTTATCAACTTGTTGGCTTTCTAAACTATTTAATCAAATTGCTTCTTAGTGTGTGAGTCGTGGGTCTTAGCTGGTTATTCTTCTTCTTGTTTCAGCTGTGTTGGGGCAATAACCCCCCCTCCCGGGCACACCAGTGGACCTCAAGCATGATTTCAACTATTTCGTTCTTCTCTTGTATGTTTTGACCACACGAGCGATTTTATAACGAGCGGAGGCATATACAGAGAAAGATCGTATCTGTTCCTGTGTGTCTGGAGCGTCACTTGGGGTCACAGTGGTGACCTGTACTTAACTCAGTGGTGACCTGTACTTAACTCAGTGGTGACCTGTACTTAACCAGTGGTGACCTGTACTTAACTCAGTGGTGACCTGTACTTAACTCAGTGGTGACCTGTACTTAACTCAGTGGTGACCTGTACTTAACTCTGTGAAGAAGTGTCTTGTGTGCTCCCCGTGGACTGAACCAAGATGCCCTCCATCGAGAAACTTTACCAGCAGCTTAAGGAAGAATTGAGGGTAGCGAAGATGGAGATACGGCGATTGACTGAGGAAAACAAGAGGATTCGTAGTAGTCCTCCTGTTTCGAGTCCTCAGGTCAAAAAGGGATCGTGGTCAGTGGCTGGACAGCAGGGGACGAAGTTGACGATCAAGAAGACGAATGGAAAGCCAGAAACGATGAAGAAGAAAGAGACTGCTGTGGAAACTCTTGTGGGAACCTCCAATGCATTCTCGGTGCTACCCGAAGAATGTGAGTCGACTACTGGGATCGTCACGACGAACGACAACAAGGAAGGTAAGACTATTGTTGTTGTTGGGGATAGCCAGGTTAGATACATGGGTAGGGCATTCTGCTTGAAGGACAGGAGTAGGAGACAAAGGGTTTGCTTTCCTGGGGCTGGGATGGAGGACATTGTTAGCCGGCTTGACAACATCATGAACGGTAATGGGATCAATCCTATTATTTGCCTCAGTGCTGGAGGCAATGATGTAGGCAAGCGTAGAAGTGAGGATTTAGTTAGAAAGTTCAGGACAGCTATAGACATGATTAGGAAGAAGGGGGGGGGGCGCCCTGTTATATGTGGCATTTTGCCAAGAAGAGGTGTTGGTAATGAATGGTTGTCCAGAGCAATTGGTATTAATTGTTGGCTGGATAAACACTGTAAGGATAATGCAGTACCATTCATTGACAACTGGGACAACTTCTATGGCCGAAATGACATGTATGCCAGGGATGGGGTTCACTTATCCAGGGCAGGTGTGGGTTTTCTTGCTAACTCAGTTGAGTGGGTTGTTAGGACTTTAAACTAGGATTAGTTAGAGGTATGGGTTTAGAAATGATTAATAATGAGTATGGATATGTTGACTTATGCTCTGATATTAAGAATCTTAATAGTAACTGTCATGGAGTAACTCTGGGTAATGATAATTTCAGAAATTGTGTAAAAACAAAGATGAATAGGAAAAATGTGCAGAAGAAAAAACATATGATGGTATTTTATGCTAACAGTCGAAGTGCAAGAAATAAAATTAATGAACTACGTTTGGTAGCATGTGCTGGGAACTTTGATATCATTGCATTAACTGAAACGTGGTATGATTTAAAGAGTCGGGATATGACTGCTGAGTGTAATATTCAGGGATTTAAGTTATTCAATGTGGATAGATGTAATGGGAAGGGGGGAGGAGTTGCATTGTATGTTCGAGAAAATATTAATTGTTGCATAAAAAAAGGTATAAAAATAGATGGAGCAGTAACAGAGTCTGTTTGGGTAGAGTTCGTGGAGGGTCAAGAAAAACTAATTCTAGGTGTAATATACCGACCTCCAGGCTTGGATCACGATAGAGGGAGACTTCTTTGGGACGAAATTGTTAGGGCTTCTGGACACAGTAACGTAGTCATAGTAGGGGACTTTAACTTTAGCCAAATTGACTGGAATTCTTTGACAGGTAATCTAGAGTCCAGTGACTTCATGGAAACAGTTCAGGACTGTTTTCTGAAACAGAGTGTAACTGAGCCTACCAGGGGTAATAATTTGCTAGACCTAGTCTTGTCAAATAAGGAAACACTCGTGAATAATCTGGAGATCACTGAAGAGCTTGGCGCAAGTGATCACAAATCCATCACCTTTAGCATTAATTGGGAATGCAAGAATAATGATAATACAGTAAAAATCCCTGATTTTCGTTCTGCCGATTATAATGGACTTAGGGAACATCTGTCTAATCTTGATTGGGGTTATCTAGCTAATGATTTTATTGACGATAATCATACTTATGATTATGAAGGGATCTGCTTTTATGATTTTTTTCTTAATAATGTACACAGTGCCCAGAGTATATACATTCCCCAGAGAGAAATTAGGTCTAATAATAACGATCCCAAATGGGTTAACAGGAGGCTAAAGCATCTATTAGGGGAGAAAAGGGGAATTTATAGGCGCATCAGAAGAGGAGAGGTTAACCTTACTGACCAATATGTTCAGCTTAAAAGAGAAGTAAAAAAGGCGATTAGAAAGGCTAAACGTGACTATGAAATTAGAGTTGCTAATGAATCAAAGACTAATCCAAAGGGGTTCTTTCAGGTGTATAGGACGAAGGTGAAGGAAAAAGTAGGACCTCTGAAATCTGGGAATGGACAGCTGACGGATAATGAACTGGAAATGTGTTCCTTATTTAATGACTATTTTTTGTCAATTTTTACACAGGAAGATGTAAATGAGATTCCAGTAATTAACAATTATTTAGTTCCTGATGAATTTAAGTTAACTAATATTACTGTCACGAGGGACATGGTTATTAAACAGATAGACAAACTGAAACAAAATAAGTCCCCGGGACCCGATGAGTTGTTTTCAAGGGTACTTAAGGAATGCAAGATGGAGCTTAGTCAGCCATTAACGAGTGTATTCAATGCGTCCATCCTTACCAGTGTTGTGCCAGAGTTGTGGAAGATGGCTAATGTGGTTCCTATATTCAAATCAGGGGATAAGTCCACTCCTTCAAATTACCGTCCAATAAGCCTGACATCTATAGTGGGCAAGTTATTAGAATCAATTATAGCTGACATTATCAGAAGTCACCTTGAAGAGCATAACTTGATAAATGAATCTCAGCATGGATTCACGAGAGGTCGTTCCTGCCTGACAAACTTACTGACGTTCTTCAATAGAACATTTGAGGCAGTTGACAGTGATAAGGAATATGATATTGTTTATTTGGATTTTAGTAAAGCCTTCGACAGAGTACCTCACAAGAGACTCTTAAGAAAAGTGGCAGCTCATGGTATAGGAGGTAAAGTTCTAGCATGGATTGAGGCATGGCTTACCAATAGAAAGCAGAGAGTTACCATTAATGGAGTGAAATCTGAATGGGGATTAGTCACTAGTGGCGTTCCACAAGGATCAGTTTTAGGCCCTCTCTTGTTCATAATTTACATTAATGACCTTGATGAAGGGATTACTAGTGACATGAGTAAGTTTGCTGATGATACAAAGATAGGCCGTATAATTCACTCTGAGGAGGATATCAATGAACTCCAGGACGATTTGAACAAATTAATGTCTTGGTCTGAGAAATGGCAGATGAAGTTTAATGTGGATAAGTGTAAGGTACTTGCCCTTGGTAATGAAAATAACCCTCGAAGCTATAATCTAGGTGAAGTAGAGCTTGGTCATACAGAATGTGAAAAAGACTTGGGAGTCATGGTAAGCAGAAATCTAAAGCCAAGACAGCAGTGCCTCAGTGTGCGCAACAAGGCCAACAGATTACTTGGATTTATCTCAAGAAGTATAAGTAACAGAAGTCCAAAAGTTATTTTACAGCTCTATACATCACTAGTGAGGCCTCATTTAGATTATGCTGCTCAGTTTTGGTCCCCTTACTACAGGATGGACATAGACTCATTAGAGAACATACAGAGAAGAATGACTAAAATGATTTACTGTGTAAGGAACCTCCCGTATGAAGATAGACTTAAAGCCTTAAATCTCCACTCTCTGGAGAGGCGTAGAATGAGGGGAGATATCATTGAAGTGTATAAGTGGATGACGGGCATAAACAAGGGAGACATTAATAAAGTACTGAGGGTGTCGAACCAGGTAAGAACCAGGAATAATGGATTTAAGTTGGATAAATTTAGATTTAGAAAGGACATAGGTAAGTACTGGTTTTCTAACAGAGTTGTAGATGCGTGGAACAGTCTTCCCAGTGGGGTGATAGAGGCTAGGACCTTGGGTAGCTTTAAGAAGAGACTGGACAAATATATGAGTGGGAGGGGCTGGGTTTGATTGGTGTCATTGGGTACGGGAGTTATTTCTTGGGTAGCTTTAGGTAGAGGTTGTTTTGATAAGGACCTGCCTCGCATGGGCCAGTAGGCCTTCTGCAGTGTTCTTCCATTCTTATGTTCTTATGTTCTTATGTGTGTGTTTATATGTATATAATGTTGTTCAATACATTAGCCAATTAATTAGTAACATTGCTACAGTACAGGTTCTGTAGGAATGACACACGGTAACGCGGTGTGTCACGCATTGTACAGGTGTTGGCTGTGGTATAACCACCACTGGTGTGACAGATGTGAATGTTAGCTGGTATGAAAGACATTCCTTGGGTAGTGAGAGGAAAATGTTGACAGTGATACGGTGATAACAGAAGGATGAAAAGTTGCGGTTTGATAGAGGTATCACCTGATTTTTCAGAGGTATCCCCTGTATCCCTTAACTTCAGGCCCCTGTACCTCAACACACCAGAAAGGCGAAGTCAGTGTACTAATTAATACTGTACTTTAAAATCTTCAATGAAGCCCACTTTAACATTAAAATGGTATAAAATACCGACAGGTTGTTAGGTAAGACACATATGCAACAGTTAGGTATCTTTATTATGAAACGTTTCGCCTACACAGTAGGCTTCTTCAGTCAAGTACAGAAAAGTTGATAGAAGCAGAAGATACTTGAAGACGATGTAATCAGTCCATCACCCTTAAAGTTTTGAGGTGGTCAGTCCCTCAGTCTGGAGAGCATTGTTCCATCACGGCACTGTGGGCATTCTGAGGAGCTCAGAACAAGGGAAGAAACTTCTGCACACCATGCCCAGCTACCCCAGACCTGCCAGAATGTACGGCCTGCCAAAGACTCACAAGCCTGGTATCCCACTGAGGCCCATATCCTCGGGAATAGGCAGTGCTCCCCACCAGCTCTCAGGAATTCTCGCCAAACACCTCTCGAAACTCTTGGGCACTATCAGTCCAGCACATCTCAAACACTCAGGTGATCTTCTCAATCGCATTCGCAACATCAACATCAGGAACAAGAAACTTTCCAGCCTTGACGTGACTTCCCTATTCACTAAAGTACCTACTAAACAAAAAGGTAGTTCTGTTTGTGACTTGAAAAAGCCCACTGTGTGGGCGAAACGTAGTCAATAAAGGATCACATTATACTGCATTTGTGTTTATATTGCCATTGTGTCGGTATTTTATACCATTTATTTCCACTGTGGGCTAGTTGTGAACTGTTGCAGCCAGAATATTGTGGGCTAGTTGTCACTTATTGCAACCAGGGTATTGTGGGCTAGTTGTGAATTAATGCAGCCACAGTATTGTGGGATAGTGAATTGTTGCAATCAGGTATTGTGTACTAGTTGTGAATTGTTCCAGCGTACAAGCTGTTGCAACCAGGGCATTATAGGTTAGTTGTGAATTGTTGCAGCCAGGGTACTGTGGGTTAGTTGTGATTTGATCAAGCCACGATATTGTGACTTTGTGGGACTGTCTGCCATAATTAAACATTTAATCAAAGTAATTTACATTAGTCTCACCTGAAGACTCAAGGAAAAAAAATCTAGAATATCCGTAATTCTGCTTGATTTTCGAGACAGATTAGTTTCCTC
>NC_091364.1:2624155-2646655 GCF_038502225.1 Cherax quadricarinatus | reverse complement strand
GTATAGCATAAAAAATAGAACCAGCCTTTTATTGGGCAAAATGAAATTATTTAAGCGAGATTTTGTCCAAAATACGAACCGAAAGCATATATATACCACTACGGTGGTACCAAAGAGAGAAAATATTCTAAAAAAGGGTAAAAAAGGGTAAAAAAGGGTAAAAAAGGGTAAAAAAGGTAAAAACAGGGTAAAAAGGGGTAAAAAAAAAGTACAAAATTATAAAAAAGGTAAAAGAGGGTAAAAAATAGTGAAAAAAGGGTAAAAAAGGTAAAAAAAAGGTAAAAAAGGTAAAAAAGGGTAAAAAAGGGTAAAAAAGGGTAGAAAAAGATATAAAAAAAAGGCTTTGATATTACCTGCAGTAAAATATATGAGGGAAATATATGTAGATAAATACTATATAATACCGACACGATGGAAAAATATAGACAGGTGCAGTATAATGTTGGTCTTTATTGACTTGATAAAGCCCAATGTGTGGGCGAAACGTTGTCAGTAAAGGATTTGCAATGTGTTGCATTTGTGTTTATTTTTCCATGGTGTAGGGTATGTTGTCACTTGTGACACACCTGCAAGATTCATGGCGTCTGTGACACACCTGCAACACGACACATCTGTCTCACCACAGAGCGATGAGATCTTTTTATCTCTCGCTGATAAGACAGAAAGATAACATCTCTCAGACACACTTCTAGATTTACCACAACCAACTTGTAGTTCTAACATATATCTCTCTAGGTCTCTCTATACCTCTATATCTCTGTCTATATCCCTATAGCTGTGTCTATAACTTTATAGCTATGGTTATATTTCTCTAGCTCTATCTGTATCTCTGCCTGTGTCTATCTATCTCATCTGTGCCTATATCTCTTTAACTTTGTCTCTATCTCTCTAGCACTGTTTGTATCTCTCTAACACTGTCTCTATCTCCCTGGCACTGTCTATGTCTCTAGCACTGTTTGTATTTCTCTAGCACTCTGTATCTAGCACAGTCTATCTAGCACTGTCTATCTAGCACTTTCTATGTCTCTAGCACAGTCTATCTAGCACAGTCTATCTAGCACTGTCTATCTAGCACTTTCTATGTCTCTAGCACTGTTTGTATTTCTCTAGCACTCTGTATCTAGCACTGTCTATCTAGCACTGTCTATCTAGCACTGTCTATCTAGCACTGTCTATCTAGCACTTTCTATGTCTCTAGCACTGTTTGTATTTCTCTAGCACTCTGTATCTAGCACTGTCTATCTAGCACTGTCTATCTAGCACTTTCTATGTCTCTAGCACAGTCTATCTAGCACAGTCTATCTAGCACTGTCTATCTAGCACTTTCTATGTCTCTAGCACAGTCTATCTAGCACAGTCTATCTAGCACTGTCTATCTAGCACTTTCTATGTCTCTAGCACAGTCTATCTAGCACAGTCTATCTAGCACTGTCTATCTAGCACTTTCTATGTCTCTAGCACTGTTTGTATTTCTCTAGCACTCTGTATCTAACACTGTCTATCTAGCACTGTCTATCTAGCACTGTCTATCTAGCACTGTCTATCTAGCACTTTCTATGTCTCTAGCACTGTTTGTATTTCTCTAGCACTCTCTGTCTCTCTGTTTTCATTACTAGACAGTCAAAGATATTTTAATTTAAAACAAACATTAAAATTCCTTGAAAAACCCAAGAAAAGCTTGAAATCCTCATTGTCGTTTATTTCATATATAATAATAATTTCCCTCAATTTTTCCCCTCAAAAGTCTGGCCAGACAGCAAGTTCCAGCAAAACTTATGATGTAAAATGTTAATATTACCACAGAAATAATTAGAAAGTGTTTCTCTATATAAGAATCCTTCAAGAAAAATACACACAGGATGTACACACAGGATGTACACACAGGATGTACACACAGGATATACACACAGGATGTGCACACAGGATGTACGCACAGGATGTACACACAGGATGTACACACAGGATGTACACACAGGATGTACACACAGGATGTACACACAGGATGTGCACACAGGATGTACACACAGGATGTGCACACAGGATGTACACACAGGATGTACACACAGGATGTACACACAGGATGTACACACAGGATGTACACACAGGATGTACACACAGGATGTACACACAGGATGTACGAACAGGATGTACACACAGGATGTACACACAGGATGTACACACAGGATGTACACACAGGATGTACACACAGGATGTACGCACAGGATGTACACACAGGATGTACACACAGGTACACACAGGATGTACACACAGGATGTACACACAGGATGTACACACAGGATGTACACACAGGATGTACACACAGGATGTACACACAGGATGTACACACAGGATGTACACACAGGATGTACACACAGGATGTACACACAGGATGTACACACAGGATGTACACACAGGATGTACACACAGGATGTACACACAGGATGTACACACAGGATGTACACACAGGATGTACACACAGGATGTACACACAGGATGTACACACAGGATATACACACAGGATGTACACACAGGATGTACACACAGGATGTACACACAGGATGTACACACAGGATGTACACACAGGATGTACACACAGGATGTACACACAGGATGTACACACAGGATGTACGCACAGGATGTACACACAGGATGTACACACAGGATGTACACACAGGATGTACGAACAGGATGTACACACAGGATGTACACACAGGATGTACACACAGGATGTACACACAGGATGTACACACAGGATGTACGCACAGGATGTACACACAGGATGTACACACAGGATGTACACACAGGATGTACACACAGGATATACACACAGGATGTACACACAGGATGTACACACAGGATGTACACACAGGATGTACACACAGGATGTGCACACAGGATGTACACACAGGATGTACACACAGGATGTACACACAGGATGTACATACAGGATGTACGCACAGGATGTACACACAGGATGTACACACAGGATGTACACACAGGATGTACACACAGGATGTACACACAGGATGTACGCACAGGATGTACACACAGGATGTACACACAGGATGTACACACAGGATGTACACACAGGATGTACGCACAGGATGTACACACAGGATGTACACACAGGATGTACACACAGGATGTACACACAGGATGTACACACAGGATGTACACACAGGATGTACACACAGGATGTACACACAGGATGTACACACAGGATGTACACACAGGATGTACACACAGGATGTACACACAGGATGTACACACAGGATGTACGCACAGGATGTACACACAGGATGTACACACAGGATGTACACACAGGATGTACACACAGGATGTACACACAGGATGTACGCACAGGATGTACACACAGGATGTACACACAGGATGTACACACAGGATGTACACACAGGATATACACACAGGATGTACACACAGGATGTACACAAAGGATATACACACAGGATGTACACACAGGATGTACACACAGGATGTACACACAGGATGTACACACAGGATGTACACATAGGATGTACACACAGGATGTACACACAGGATGTACGCACAGGATGTACACACAGGATGTACACACAGGATGTACACACAGGATGTACACACAGGATGTACACACAGGATGTACACACAGGATGTACACACAGGACGTACGCACAGGATGTACACACAGGGTGTACACACAGGATGTACACACAGGATGTACACACAGGATGTACACACAGGATGTACACATAGGATGTACACACAGGATGTACACAAAGGATATACACACAGGATGTACACACAGGATGTACACACAGGATGTACGCACAGGATGTACACACATGGTGTACACACAGGATGTACACACAGGATGTACACACAGGATGTACACACAGGATGTACACACAGGGTGTACACACAGGATGTACACACAGGATGTACACACAGGATGTACACACAGGATGTACACATAGGATGTACACACAGGATGTACACACAGGATGTACACACAGGATGTACGCACAGGATGTACACACAGGGTGTACACACAGGATGTACACACAGGATGTACACACAGGATGTACACACAGGATGTACACATAGGATGTACACACATGATGTACACAAAGGATATACACACAGGATGTACACACAGGATGTACACACAGGATGTACACACAGGATGTACACATAGGATGTACACAGGATGTACACACAGGATGTACACACAGGTTGTGCACACAGGATATATATACACAGGATGTACACACAGGATATACACAGCATGTACACACAGGATGTACACACAGGATGTACACACAGGATGCACACACAGGATGCACACACAGGATGTACACACAGGATATACATACAGGATGCACAAACAGGATGTACACACAGGATATATACACACAGGATGTACACACAGGATATACACACAGGATGTACACACAGGATATACACACAGGATGTACACACAGGATATACACACAGGATATACACACAGGATGTACACACAGGATGTACACACAGGATGTACACACAGGATGCACACACAGGATGTACACACAGGATGTACACACAGGATATACACACAAGATATACACACAGGATATACACACAGGATATACACACAGGATATGCACACAGGATGTCACACAGGATATACACACAGGATGTGCACACAGGACGTACACACAGGATGTACACACAGGATGCACACACAGGATGTACACACAGGATGTACACACATGATATACACACAGGATATACACACAGGATGTACACACAGGATATACACACATGATGCACACACAGGATGTACACACAGGATGTACACACAGGATATACACAGAGGATATACACACAGGATATACCCACAGGATGTACACACAGGATATACACACAGGATATACATACAGGATATACACACAGGATATACACACAGGATATACACACAGGATATACACACAGGATATACACACAGGATATACACACAGGATATACACACAGGATATACACACAGCATATACACACAGCATATACACACAGAATGTACACACAGGATATACACAGGATATACACACAGGATATACACACAGGATATACACACAGGATATACACACAGGATATACACACAGGATATACACACAGGATATACACACAAGATGTACACACAGGATATACACACAGGATATACACACAGGATATACACACAGGATATACACACAGGATGTACACACAGGATATACACACAGGATGTACACACAGGATGTACACACAGGATGTACACACAGGATGTACTCACAGGATGTACACACAGGATGCACACACAGGATGTACACACAGGATGTACGCACAGGACATACAGGATATACACACAGGATGTACGCACAGGATATACACACATGATGTGCACACAGGATGTACACACAGGATGTACACACAGGATATACACACAGGATATACACACAGGATATACACACAGGATGTACACACAGGATATACACACAGGATATACACACAGGATATACACACAGGATATACACACAGGATGTACACAGGATATACACACAGGATGTACACACAGGATATGCACACAGGATATACACACAGCATATACACACAGGATGTACACACAGGATATACACACAGGACATACATACAGGATATACACACAGGATATACACACAGGATATACACACAGGATATACACACAGGATATACACACAGGATATACAAACAAGATGTACACACAGGATATACACACAGGATATACACACAGGATATACACACAAGATGTACGCTCAGGATATACACACAGGATATACACACAGGATATACACACAGGATATACACACAGGATATACACACAAGATGTACGCACAGGATATACACAGGATATACACACATGATATACACACAGAATATACACACAGGATATACACACAGGATATATACACAGGATATACACACAGGATATACACACAGGATATACACATAGGATATACACACAGGATATGCACACACGATATACACACAGGATATACACACAGCATATACACACACGATGTACACACAGCATATACACACAGGATATACACACAGGATACACACACAGGATATACACACAGGATATACACACAGGATATACACTCAGGATATACACACAGGATGTACACACAGGATGTACACACAGGATGTACACACAGGATGTACACACAGGATGTACACACAGGATGCACACACAGGATGTACACACAGGATGTACACACAGGATATACACACAGGATATACACACAGGATGTACATACAGGACATACACACATGATGTACACACAGGATGTACACACAGGATGTACACACAGGATATACACACAGGATATGCACACAGGATATACACACAGGATGTACACACAGGATATACTCACAGGATATACACACAGGATATACACACAGGATATACACACAGGATATACACACAGAATATGCACACATGATATACACACAGAATATACACACAGCATATACACACAGGATGTACACACAGGATATACACACAGGATATACACACAGGATATACACACAGGATATACACACAGGATATACACACAGGATATACACACAGGATATACACACAGGATATACACACAAGATGTACACACAGGATATACACACAGGATATACACACAGGGTATACACACAGGATATACACACAAGATGTACACACAGGATATACACACAGGATATACACACAGGATATACACACAGGATATACACACAAGATGTACACACAGGATATACACTCAGGATATACACACAGGATATACACACAGGATATAATCACATTATATACACACAGGATATACACACAGGATATACACACAAGATGTACACACAGGATATACACACAGCATATACACACAGGATGTACTCACAGGATATACACACAGGATATACACACAGGATATACACACAGGATATACACACAGGATGTACACACAGGATATACACACAGGATATACCCACCGGATATACACACAAGATGTACACACAGGATATACACACAGGATATACACGCAGGATATACACACAGGATATACACACAGGATATACACACAAGATGTACACACAGGATATATACACAGGATATATACACAAGATATACACACAGGATATACACACAGGATATACACACAGGATATACACACAGGATATACACACAGAATGTACACACAGGATATACACACAGGATATACACACAGGATATACACACAGGATATACACACAAGATGTACACACAGGATATACACACAGGATATACACACAAGATGTACACACAGGATATACACACAGGATATACACACAGGATATACACACAGGATATACCCACAAGATGTACACACAGGATATACACACAGGATATACACACAGGATATACACACAGGATATACACACAGAATGTACACACAGGATATACACACAGGATATACACACAGGATATACACACAGGATGTACACACAGGATGTACACACAGGATGTACACACAGGATGTACACACAGGATGTACACACAGGATGCACACACAGGATGTACACACAGGATGTACACACAGGATATACACACAGGATATACACACAGGATGTACACACAGGATATACACACATGATGTACACAAAGGATGTACACACAGGATGTACACACAGGATATACACACAGGATATACACACAGGATATATACACAGGATGTACACACAGGATATACACACAGGATATACACACAGGATATACACACAGGATATATACACAGGATGTACACACAGGATATGCACACAGGATATACACACAGCATATACACACAGGATGTACACAGGATATACACACAGGATATACATACAGGATATACACACAGGATATACACACAGGATATACACACAGGATATACACACAGGATATACACACAGGATATACAAACAAGATGTACACACAGGATATACACACAGGATATACACACAGGATATACACACAGGATATACACACAAGATGTACACACAGGATATACACACAGGATATACACACAGGATATACATACAGGATATACACACAGGATATACACACAAGATGTACACACAGGATATACACACAGGATATACACTCAGGATATACACACAGGATATACACACAGGATATGCACACAGGATATACACACAGGATATACACACAAGATGTACACACAGGATATACTCACAGGATATACACACACTATATACACACAAGATGTACACACAGGATATACACACATGATATACACACAGGATATTCACATAGGATATACACACAGGATATACACACAGGATATACACACGGGATATACACACATGATATGCACACAGGATATACACACAGGATATACACACAAGATGTACACACAGGATATATACACAGGATATACACATAGGATATACACACAGGATATACACACATGATATACACACAAGATGTACGCACAGGATATACACACAGGATATACACACAGGATGTACACACAGGATATACACACAGGATATACACACAAGATGTACACAGAGGATATCCACACAGGATATACACACAGGATATACACACAGGATATACACACAGGATATACACACAGGATATACACACAGGATATACACACAGGATATACACACAGCATATACACACAGGATGTACACACAGGATATACACACATGATATACACACAGGATACACACACAGGATATACACACAGGATATACACACAGGATATACACACAGGATAT
The DNA here is from genome assembly GCF_038502225.1 of Cherax quadricarinatus. Taxonomy (NCBI): domain Eukaryota; kingdom Metazoa; phylum Arthropoda; class Malacostraca; order Decapoda; family Parastacidae; genus Cherax; species Cherax quadricarinatus. The sequence goes on along the minus strand of NC_091364.1, from coordinate 2,637,853 downwards.
ACACACAGGATATTCACACAGGATGTACACACAGGATGTACACACAGGATGTACACACAGGATGCACACACAGGATGTACACACAGGATGTACACACAGGATATACACACAGGATGTACACACAGGATGTACATACAGGATATACACACATGATGTACACACAGGATGTACACACAGGATGTACACACAGGATATACACACAGGATATACACACAGGATGTACACACAGGATATACTCACAGGATATACACACAGGATATACACACAGGATATACACACAGGATATACACACAAGATGTACACACAGGATATACACACAGGATATACACACAGGATATACACACAAGATGTACACACAGGATATATACACAGGATATATACACAGGATATACACACAGGATATACACACAGGATATACACACAGGATATACACACAGGATATACACACAGGATATACACACAGGATATACACACAGGATATACACACAGGATATACACACAGGATATACACACAGGATATACACACAGGATATATACACAGGATATACACACACGATATACACACAGGATATACACACAGGATATACACACAGGATATACACACAGGATATACACACAGGATATACACACAGGATATACACACAGGATATACACACAGGATATACACACAGGATATACACACAGGATATACACACAGGATATACACACAGGATATACACACAGGATATACACACAGGATATACACAGGATATATACACAGGATATACACACAGGATATACACACAGGATATACACACAGGATGTACACACAGGATATACACACAGGATATACACACAGGATATACACACAGGATATACACACATGATATACACACAGGATATACACACAGGATATACACACAGGATATACACACAGGATATACACAGGATATATACACAGGATATACACACAGGGTATAGAGACAGGATATATACACACAGGATGTACACACAGGATATACACACAGGATATACACACAGGATATACACACAGGATATACACACATGATATACACACAGGATGTACACACAGGATATACACACAGGATATACACACAGAATATACACACAGGATATACACACAGGATATACACACAGGATATACACACAGGATGTACACACAGGATATACACACAGGATATACACACAGGATATACACACAGGATATACACACAGGATATACACACAGGATATACAGACATGATATACACACAGGATATACACACAGTGAGGTGTATTTCTCTCAGTGTATAGATACTAGGTTTACCTTTTTTTGTATTATAGGGACGACGGTATTCTTGTCTGGTCATGACCAGGCTGAATGCAGCCTATCGACTAGGTTATAAAAAGTCTATCAACTACACTAGTCGATAGGCTTTAAACCCCATTAATCGACCGAGGAAGTCGATTTTTTTTATTTTATCTATTACTTACAGTAAATTCAGTCTTCAAATAAAATGAACACTGAAACAAATAGATTACACTGCACACGATGCCTCTGTTTCCATACATAATTGCATTAAGTATTTTTCTTTAGTGATACATGATTCGTTAATTCCCTTCACATTCATTTCTTTTCTACACTAATTTTGCACTGGAAGGCCGTTCACACTGTCAGAACCCGATGTATGTCCTGAATATTAGACAGTACGTTGTAGTAGAGACTAGTTTTAATCCACTGTGGGTGCTGTCTAGTACTCCCCGTCACTATCAACCTGAATTCAACAGTTGGAACTAGCTTTAGATATACTGTGGGTTCTGTCCAATACGCCCTATCACTATTAAACTGTACTCAACAGTTCAAATTAGCTTTAGAGACACTGTGGGTTCTGTCCAGTACTCCCCGTCACTATCACTCTGTACTCAGCAGTTGAAACTAGCTTTAGAGACACTGTGGGTTCTGTCCAGTACTCCCCGTCACTATCACTCTGTACTCAGCAGTTGAAACTAGCTTTAGAGACACTGTGGGTTCTGTCCACTACACCCAGTGACTGCCAGACAGTATACAGCTGGTACAGTGTATGACACTGAGTTATAGATGCCTCTCAACTTTCTCTCTGGTCAGTCACTATCACTATTATCAAAGACTTATCTGCAGTTCACCCAAAACACACGCAGTCTCACTCTAATTCTAACATTGCATCTATCTACTTTATCTCCTGTTATTCCCCTCTTATCTTAAGGGATGCAACAAGATTTATCCAGATCTTGTGAGGGTCACTCGCCTTTTCACTGTTCACATTAATGACAGTGATGACAAAGATACCGAAATTTAGATGGAGGATTTGGAACCTCGGGGTTAATGGGTGACCATCTGATAGGAAGAACCAGTTACGGTACTTGTCTTGAAGCGTTATTATTATTATTATTATTATTATTATTATTATTATTATTATTATTATTATTATTATTATTATTATTATTATTATTATTATTATTATTATTATTATTATTATTATTATTATTATTATTATTATTATTATTGTTATTATTATTATTATTATTATTATTATTTTTATTATTATTATTATTATTATTATTATTATTATTATTATTATTATTATTATTATTATTATTATTATTATTATTATTATTATTATTATTATTATTATTATTATTATTATTTGTGAGGCTTTTGGGAAAATGGATTATGGTAGCCACTCCAAAAATTAACTGCAAAAAACTCACAACTGTTTTAGCTGATTTATCATCTGGCAAACATATTGTCAGTATACTAAATAAATGGAGACATTTGCACCTCTTATGACATTTACTGCATCTATATTTTGCCTGATAAGAGCTTTGACAAACAGGTATACGCAAAATATAAGCACCTGAACTTCGCGGCACATAAGTAACACACCGCAATATGCAACGAGAGGCAACATGGCATACATATTACACTGTGATGAAGTAATACATCACAGCTATGCAAATCAATGGAACACAAACATACTGTGAGACATACCAACACAAATCAGCAACACTAACAGAAGCAACGCAATTCAGCAACAATCAGCTACACAATATACCCCAATGTAACATTAAGTAAAATAATCATAACTCAGCAGACGATACACAAACACGACACAGCTGTAAAAAAATACAATAACATACAAATCAGAGAACACAAGAAGGCACTTGAAAACAGGCCATCAGCACACTCACACAGAGTATAGGTTAGTGGGTCCAAGACTGCAAACCTTACTTAAGGAAAAGGATCTTGGCGCATCTGGGACCCACATCAATCAAATAATTGCTGCAGCATATGGGTGCTTGGCCAACCTAAGAATAGCGTTTCGCCACATGAGTAAGGAATTATTCAAGACTCTGTACACCGTATATTTCAGGCCCGTACTGGAGTATGCAACACCAGTGTAGAACCCACACCTGATCAAGCGAGTCAAGAAATTAGAGAAAGTGCCAAGGTTTGCAACAAGACTAGTCCCGGAGCTAAGGGGCATGTCCTACGAGAACATGCCCCTAAGCGGACCTGGTAGTGACCAGCGAAGAGGCGGGGCCAGGAGCTGTGAATCGACGCCTGCAACCACAACTAGGGAACTACTCACACACACACACACACACACACACACACACACACACACACACACACACACCAGTACCACCACAGATTCGATCTGGGTCACCTGCCACGCCCCCCAACCAAGACCTCGTCGTCCTCAACTACACCATGAGTCTTTGTCAGTCTTTTTCTCTTATTATTGGAGTGTTTTTATGTGTAACCAAAATGAATAAATTCTATAAATTCTATAAATTATCACTAAAGTAAATTCTTCTTCTCCTTCTTCTTCTTCTTCTTCTTCTTCTTCTTCTTCTTCTTCTTCTTCTTCTTCTTCTTCTTCTTCTTCTTCTTCTTCTTCTTCTTCTTTTCTTCTTCTTCTTCTTCTTCTTCTTCTTCTTCTTCTTCTTCTTCTTCTTCTTCTACTTCTTCTTCTTCTTCTTCTTCTTCTTCTTCTTCTTCTTCTTCTTCTTCTTCTTCTTCTTCTTCTTCTTCTTCTTCTTCTTCTTCTTCTTCTTCTTCTTCTTCTTATTATTATTATTATTATTATTATTATTATTATTATTATTATTATTATTATTTGTTTTATTACTTACGATGATGTTCTTCAAGCACAGTAATGTTAACTGAAGCTTTTGTTGACGTCTAACGTTGTTGAAATGGGGAATAAATAATCCTTCAGTGGCAAGAATTTTGTATTTTCTGAAACACTTTCACTTCTCTGCTTTTGTAAGGAGATTACATTTAAGGGAAATTTTATATTTAAAAAAGACACTAAATTTCTGTTTTTTTTTATTTTCCCGTTTCTCGGCTTGATGGTTTAATGTTTGGGTTCTACAAATGATGGAACGACGTCGATATGCTTGGTTATTACTGTCACTTAAATCACTCATTGATTAATATTCCAGGTTTGTGAAGGTGGGTGGAAGGGAAACTTTAAGGGACGTGGCAGGGGAATTTCTAGGGTTGTGGGCTGGCAGGAGGCGCACCATAGGTGTGGGCTGACCCACACCTAAATCCTGCTTTCACCAGCCTTCCACATATCTCACTAAGCACTCATTAATGCCACGGACGCACCATTACGTCGTTAGTGGCGCAGGTAGAGGCGGTAGAGTCACACTGGCCCCATCGTGGAGTTATGATCAACAAAGGTTTGGCATCTGCTGGCATGGGTTGCGTGTAGAGTGCCACCACCTCCAGCCTGGCTCTTGCTTTCGTTCACTACCCTAAGAAAACACGTCTCATCTCCAACTTTAAACAACAAATTACCACCACTGTAGTCTCTCTCATCCTCTCTGATCACTAAGCTCCATATGCTAGAGCTTTAGTGAAGCTTCGTTTCTAAGTGGCTTGTCTTAGGGCGAGCAACACACAAAAGGACAGCGAAATTTTGAAAATTAGTTCGTGTGGTAGGAAAAAGTGGCAGTGTGTCAGGGCACACTCTACCATACTGCCCCCTCTGCTACCTGTGCCAAATCAAGGAAAAATGCTCTTATTCAATTGCTGAGGTGAGGAAATTGTGCTCTTTAGGAATTTTTAAGAGGAAATCGTCAGAGAATGGAGAATGAACAACCGTAAAGAGGAGTTCTTGCAAGAGACATGACCCTCTCTCTCTCTCGTGGCCAGCATATGTTGATGATACTCCTTGGTTAGCATGAAGGCTGCTTATTATTTATATTAGCAAGTATGAGCGGTGAATTTAGCATACAGACATCACGAGGAGAATGATGTATTCCCCTCTGTTGCTGTTGTTATTCTTCACGACTCACCTCCAGCTTTTGTACAAAGCGACAAAACTGTGATGACATGACTCGTTGATGGTAACACCACCACTGTGTACAACTCATGGAAAACAGTGATGACATTTTATCTATAACACTAGCACTTGTCTGAACCACCAGCAGTTATCTAACACCAGCAATTTACTGAATCACCAGCAGTTGTCTAACACCAGTAACTGTCAAACGTCAGTAATTGTTGTAACATCAGCAATTGTAGCTCCAGAAATTTTCAGTAACTCTAACAATTACTTGTAACACCAACGTTCTATCGTTTGTTATTGACGATGCTAAGTAAGGTCAATTAAACCTCCATTTCATTTTGTACACCACCAGTCAAGAATACTTTTATCCCATAAGATAGGGATTAAAATTTCGGTGTATTTCACTGAGGTATACACACATTTTGGTGTATATACCCCGTGTCGCCTCATCATTCTATACACATACAAGTGTATATTTGAACAGTTCTGTATATAACATAAATCACGTCCAAATTTAACTTATGATATCAACACAGTCATTTACAAATTCCGCACAAGTTCCAAATACGTTTGTTCTCCCCAGAAACCACTAGCCGTTTGTCTCTCACAGCAATTATCTAACCACACCCATTCGAATATAAAAAGCCTTATTACTCACTTTTTCACGAAAATGAGTAAACACACACTGGCAACCGAGGCGCATCTGGGCACAGTGCCATGTCAGTAGCTGAGTAAGGAACCCTCAGCTTCTTCTCTCTCAGTAACCTCACCATAATGTCTCCTTGTACACCTCCCTTTCGAGCAGATTTCTCTGCTCCCCGCCTCACACCTTTACCGATTAGCAGCTTGAGCGTAGAGTGTGGTAGTGGGCGTGAGGGAGGTGGGCGTGAGAGAGGAGGGGTGTGGGTGAGAGCATCGTCAGAGAGGCGTCCTGGGAGCTCTGCCAACCAACTATGTTTGGGGATAAATTAGGAGACTTAGCACGCTTATGTAGTCTCAGGCTTTTATGATATATTTTTTAACTTTTAATTAATATTTCATCTTTTTTTTCTTATCACTGGCTCTTTGATGATGGTTTAGGACGGTTATTATTAATTATTATTATTATTATTATTATTATTATTATTATTATTATTATTATTATTATTATTATTATTATTATTATTATTGTTATTATTATTATTATTATTATTATTATTATTATTATTATTATTATTATTATTATTATTATTATCATTATTATTATTATTATTATTATTATTATTATTATTATTATTATTATTATTATTATTATTATTATTATTATTATTATTATTATTATTATTATTATTATTATTATTATTATTATTATTATTATTATTATTATTATTATTATTATTGTTATTATTATTATTATTATTATTATTATTATTATTATTATTATTATTATTATTATTATTATTATTATTATTATTATTATTATTATTATTATTATTATTATTATTATTATTATTATTATTATTATTATTGTGATTATTTTTATTATTATTATTGTAATTATTATTATTATTATTGTTATTATTATGGAACGATATCGTTTCAGATGATGGAGTTGAACTCTCCTCCAGGCTGGGGGACTGACCACCTCAAATGCTTTTTTCTGGATCAAAGGTTGATGGACTGATTATAACATCTTTATTTCACTACCACTGCCCTTTGTATGTGACTGAAGAAGTCTACTGTGTAGGCGAAACATTTCATCAATAAAGTTACCAAACTGTTGCTCGAGTTTTTGGCCGTCTAACCGAGGCCTTCTACTGGCTAACCAGTCCACCCCCTTTACAAATTAAGCTGTACATAGACAGAAATATATGCCTCTCTGTGTGTATTCACTGCTTGTAGATGAATGGTTCAGAGAACCGACATATTGATAAATTAGATACATGCGCAACTCTTGGGTACGGTTTATAAGCTCCTTTTCCACACTTATGCTGTATTCTATTCAAGATTGATGGACTGACCACATCGACTCAAAGTTCAGGGACTGATTACCTCATTCTCCTCCTGTTCTTCAAGATTCTCCTTTGTATGGACTGATGAAGCCACTGTGTGGCGAAACGTTTCCTCAATAAAGATACCCAAGAGTTGCACATGTGTCTAATTTATCTACATATTCACTGCTCCTCTCAGTGCAAACACACCTACCAACCCACATCTAAATAGATATACTCACCAGAATATATAAAGTATGTACTCTGGTATGGGTGGGTGTGACTTGGACCTGCCTAGCATAGGACAGTAGGCCTACTGCTGTGCTCCTTCTTTCTATGTTCTTATATCCAGTTAATCGACCCTCACGCAATCGGTAGTAAGTAAGTAACTTAGATACAGATACACAGGTCACATAAATTATCATACATAGCAGCATATGTATAGATTACCTAAGATAACCCAAAATAACTTAGACAAGGAGATTTATTTACGGTATTAAATTCATGGGTTGCTTTGGGAATGGGTAGTTTTGATAAGGGCTTGCCATGTATGGGTCAGTAGGCCTTCTGCAGTGTTCCTCCTTTCTTATGTTTATAATAAACTTCTCAACGAGGAACACCAAGCATCTTGGAGGAGCTCGTCTAAGGTACCGCCAGTGATAACACAAGATAACACAGATAACCCAGACATGAACGAGATACCGGAGGACTGACGGCGCCAGGAGATCATTATACACTCTGGTATATATACATTATACACTATGGTAATGAAATCCGTATTTCCCCATGGAAATTCCATTAGTATATCCAAGTAGGTCAAATATATCTAGCTGAACCATACCCCCGGCCGGGATTGAACCCGCGGTCATAGAGTCTCAAAACTCCAGCCCGTGTCATTACGATTTCTTGAGTCATATCTAGCTGTATTGAACATGGATGGTTAACGGGGTTCACATGGAGAGTCGATAACTTTACATGGAAACTTTTTATCACCAGTCAAGAATATTTTAATCACTAAAATATGATATATATATAAACACAAACAACCCGCATATAGGAGAGAGAAGAAATGGGATGGTGATACCGAGAGAGAGAAGCTTAGGGCAACGTTTCGCTCCGACTTGGACCATTGAGTGTGATTTTGTAAATGGTCCAGGTCGGACCGATACGTAGTCGTAAGCTTCTCTTTCCTATAGGTTATTTGTGTATTGTTCCAGTCACGGCATTGTGCCTTTTTGAGCTCTCTTTCTCTCTCTCTCTCTCTCTAATCTAATTTCGTGATGTTCAGACTTATTGTTTTGCTATAGTAAATTTGCTCTCGATTTGCCTTTTAATTATTTGTTTTTAGTGTGTGTGTGTGTGTGTGTGTGTGTGTGTGTGTGTGTGTGTGTGTGTGTGTGTGTGTGTGTGTGTGTGTGTGTGTGTGTGTGTGTGTGTGTGTGAGTGTGTGTGTGTGTGTGTGTGTACTTACCTATTTGTGGTTGCATGAGTCGAGACTCAGTTCCTGGCCCCACCTCTTCACTGATCGCTACTAGGTCCTCTCTTTCCCTGCTCCATGAGCTTTATCATACCTCGTCTTAAAGCTATGTATGATTCCTGCCTCCACTACCTCACTTTCCAGATTATTCCACTGCCTGACAACTTTGTGACTGAAGAAATACTTCCTAACATCCCTTTGACTCATCTGAGTTTTCAGCTTCCAATTGTGTCCCCTTGTTTCTGTGTCCCATCTCTGGAACATCCTGTCTCTGTCCACTTTACCTATTCCTCGCAATATTTTGTATGTCGTTATCATGTCTCCCCTAATCCTCCTGTCCTCCAGTGTCGACAGGCCTATTTACCTTAACCTTTCTTTGTAGGACATTTTCCTTAGCTCTGGAACCAGCCTTGTTGCAAACCTTTGCACTTTCTCTAATTTCTTGACGTGTGTGTGTGTGTGTGTGTGTGTGTGTGTGTGTGTGTGTGTGTGTGTGTGTGTGTGTGTGTGTGTGTGTGTGTGTGTGTGTGTGTGTGTGTGTGTGTGTGTGTGTGTGTGTGTGTGTGTGTGTGTGTGTGTGTGTCTGTTTTATCTAAGACGTTACTCAGATAGTTCTTAAGGTTTAGAATATTAACTTTAGGTATGTACTCAAGGCTGTAAGTATGTACTCAACGCTGCGTTCACCTATACAGCAGGTTAGGAATGCCTTAATTCGTCCACAATAAAAAGTTACGTAAATTTTCAGCGAATATACACTGAAAGATATGCACCTCTTGTTGCATATAAGTTTTTGCACTCTTAATTTGCACTCTTAAGGCGGAAATTCGCTCGTAGAACTCCACCAGTGTTTACGGTGGGAGAAAGGGGATAGTTCAATATTGAGAACGAGTTGAAAAATTGCTAGATATTTCGAAACGCTCTGAAATGGTCAATTTCCCTTCAGCCAATTTAATTCACATGCATTGTTACCTTCATGATGTCATGTGGCGCAGTGGTAGCGCCTACGAGTCACAACCGAAGGCCCTGGGTTCGATCCCGGAATAGACTGTCGAGTACGTTGTAGCACTGAGAATCTGATTACCTTGAAGTAAGTACTAGCATGGTGAACGTCTGTTGTGGGTCGCAGGCTTGGAGACAGAAAGGCAGGAAAGCAGTGTAAACAAACTTTATTACCTTTCCTGGGTTTTCCTGGGTTACTAATTCCTTCAGGATAAACATCTACTCCTCTTCGTCACTGCATGTGGAGTTAAAGAGAGAGATAACGTCGAATCTGAAGATAAGGAAGACAACCAGTGCTAGGTACACGCAAGATACCACCAGCTATTGTGGTATCTTCCTTGATTACACATCACCAGCAGAACTGAGGCACAATCTGACGTAACCTTGAAGTACAGCCACACTCTTCTCTTTCCCTTATGCAAGGTTAGTCGTTGGTAGTTCCGGCGGCATCGTCCCCGCCACCCGCCCTCTACCACACTACTAAAAATTATCACTATTTTTTCATCTGAGCACGTGAAGTGAAGACAGCCACTTAAGTTGGCACAACAAAGTGTAATAAACAGTAATCAGTGGAAGACAAAAACTAGGAAGAATTATATATATATACATTATAGGTAGTAGGTTGGTAGATAGCAACCGCCCAGGGAGGTACTACCGTCATGCCAAGTGAGTGTAAAACGAAAGCCTGTAATTGTTTTACATGATGGTAGGATTGCTGGTGTCTTTTTTCTGTCTCATGAACAGGCAAGATTTCAGGTACGTCTTGCTACTTCTACTTACACTTAGGTCACACTACACATACATGTACAAACATATATATACATACCCCTCTGGGTTTTCTGCTATTTTCTTTCTAGTTCTTGTTCTTGTTTATTTCCTCTTACCTCCATGGGGAAGTGGAACAGAATTCTTCCTCCGTAAGCCATGCGTGTTGTAAGAGGCGACTAAAATGTCAGGAGCAAGGGGCTAGTAACCCCTTCTCCTGTATATATTACTAAATTTAAAAAGATAAACTTTTGTTTTTCTTATTGGACCACCCTGCCTCGGTGGGATGCGGCCTGTTTGTTGAAAGGAAGAAAGAATATATATATATATATATATATATATATATATATATATATATATATATATATATATATATATATATGTGTGTGTGTGTGTGTGTGTGTGTGTGTGTGTGTGTGTGTGTGTGTGTGTGTGTGTGTGTGTGTGTGTGTGTGTGTGTGTGTGTGTGTGTGTGTGTGTGTGTGTGTGTGTGTGTGTGTGTATTAAAAGAGAGAGAGATAGAGAGAGAGTAGAGAGAGAGAGAGAAGAGAGAGAGAGAGGGAGAGAGAGAGAGAGAGAGAGAGAGAGAGAGAGAGAGAGAGAGAGAGAGAGAGAGAGAGAGAGAGAGAGAGAGAGAGAGAGAGAGAGAGAGAGAGAGAGAGAGAGAGAGAGAGAGAGAGAGAAAGAGATAGAGAGAAATACTCATCAGAATTTATACACAATGAAAAAAAAATATGTGGCGATTTAAGTATAGAATTTTTTTTGTGGTTTTACAAATGTACAACTGATATGACATTTTACTATGGAAACGTTTCTCTCTTTTCTTCCGTTTCCTCGGACCAAAGCTGATTACCTTACGTTTTCCAGGGAGCTACTTGCTCCCTACGGGCTTAGCGTTTTCCCAAGACTGTGGTGATAATTGTAATTTACGTAAGTTAAAAGGATGTCATAAAAACTTGACTTTTTGAAGTATGATTATTTTTGTGATGTCAAGATTTTTAAAGTGTTGCTGTTTTTTAAGGAAAAAAATAGAGAAAGAATTTTCAAGTAACTTAGAAAAGATGAGAAAAAGTGAATAGGAAAGTGAAGAAGAAGAAGTAGGAGGAAGAGGAGTAGGATGAGGAGGAGGAGGAAGAGGAGTATGAGGAGTAGGAGGAGGATGAGGAGAAGTAACAGAAGAGAAGGAAGAGAAATTATTGAAGGAAAAGAGATAATAAAGAATGAGCAACTACAAGAGAGTTATGAAAAATAAACAGGAAGTATGAGAAATAAATATGGAAGAAGAAGAATAAGCAGAGAGGAGTAATTTAGGAGTTGGCAAGAGAGAGAGAGAGAGAGAGAGAGAGAGAGAGAGAGAGAGAGAGAGAGAGAGAGAGAGAGAGAGAGAGAGAGAGAGAGAGAGAGAGAGAGAGAGAGAGAGAGAGAGAGAGAGAGAGAGAGAGAGAGAGAGAGAGAGAGAGAGAAAGAGAGAGTAGAGAACAGAGCAAGACGTATCATCTCTCGCCTGGACCCATCCTGGATAGATCTGTCATTTCAGCAGAGCCTTCAACATAGGAGGGATGTGGGTGGCCTTACTGTTATGTACAAGGTCAATATTGTCAAAATACCACACTTGGATCCACTTCGAGGACAGCGTGAAACAAGGTTTTATGCCACAAGACGGGCAGAAAGCAGCAACTTCACTTTGGCTGTACCCTTCTCCAGAACATCACTCCATCTGAGATCATATATACCCAGGATGACTCGAGTATGGAACACATTCGTACAGCATAATGATGTCAATGAGATGAAGTCAGTTGATCAAATGAAAATGCTGGCCCACAGATGGCTCCAACTTCATCCTGTTCCCTACTTGTATGTCTCATAACACTAAAAATGCTTTCAAATGAGCTGATGTAGGTAACAGCTCTTAGCTTGTCAATGAAGTTAGGAATCCTTAACCTGTAAATAGCTTGTCAATAAAGCTACGGATCCTTAACCTAACCTTGTCAAGCCCTGTGTAAAAAAAAAGAGAGGAGAGAGAGAGAGAGAGAGAGAGAGAGAGAGAGAGAGAGAGAGAGAGAGAAGGGAGAGAAAGAGAGAGAGAAATGAGAGGAACCTCCACGTTCCTCTCAGTCTCCTTCTAACACCCGTGGCCGACGCTAGTGAAATCTGGCACAGCATCACCGTAGACTTTTCCGCCACACCGACAATCCTAACCTGAAAAATTCAGAATACACAGATTTACCCCATCACCGCTCACCACCATGTGCTTGAGATAATAGAGAAACAAACTAACAAACTAATGATACTTGACTTTGAACCGTTCCTAGTCACAAAACGTGTCTAGAACAAGTCACAATATTCCCAGACTTAGAAGATATACGACGTTTCGGTCCCTCCTGAACTGTTACCTGGAGTATACCTATAGGGGGTTTCGGGGGTCAACTCCCCCGCGGCCCGGTCTGTGACCAGGCCTCGTGGCGGATCAGCGCCTGATCAACCAGGTTGTTACTGCTGGCCGCACGCAAATCGACGTACGAACTACAGCCAGGCTGATCAGGAACAGACTTTAGGTACCTGTCCAGCTCCTTCTTGAAAGGAAAGTGGAAGTGTCACATACTAAACTAGCGTTCAACAAAGACTATTAGAATGCGGATTATCGTCTTGGTGACGCTATTTTGGTCAGCATTTGGTAAGTTTCATCAGTGTTTATGTATCTGATGGCTGCTTATATGTGAGGGGTCAGCGCCCCCGCGGCCCGGTCCCAGTTCAGGCCTCCCGGCTGCTGGTGGTTGGTATAAGGAAATCAAACTTAGGCATTATAGACAAATAACTCGTAAGAATTGTCACTTTCTCTGTTTCTGACAGACTTATCAAGGTCCTTCTTGCTGTCAGTCAACACTCATATATAAGTAAGTCAAAAACACATTTTTTTTACTCACCAGAAAAATGATATTAAAAGCAGACTGGTCAGACTGGGAAACCTGAGTTCCATTTTGGTGCCCAGATCCTTCCGAAGAAATGAGTAACTGGGACGTAATTGATATTAGTAATTAAGAAATGGCCTAGGTTATTCGACCGGCAGCCAGGCGAAAAGCCACTTCCAATACATACATATATATATATATATATATATATATATATATATATATATATATATATATATATATATATATATATATAT
>NC_091364.1:2604155-2619155 GCF_038502225.1 Cherax quadricarinatus | reverse complement strand
CTCGCGAATTCCTTGCATTGTTCAAATCTCTAGTAAGGCTGATGCATGCAGGGGATGAGATGAAAAGCTGTAAGCCTTCTCCCTGAAAGCTGGCTGCCTTGGATCAAACGTGTAGCGGATGCTACACGCCAAGGTATTGGTCCAGTGTGGGTAGATTGGTAAAGCACTGCGTACCTTGTCCTAAGGTTCGTAGGTTCGAGTCTCCTTCAGCCAGAGATCAGTGTTTGTGTATATTTCGCATGCTCTCGCGAATTCCTTGCATATATATATATATATATATATATATATATATATATATATATATATATATATATATATATATATATATATATATATATATATATATACATAATATATATATATATACATATATATATATATATATATATATATATATATATATATGTATATATATATATATTATGTATATATATATATATATATATATATAAACCTCCATTGCCTTGTTAAATCTAAATTTTTAATCTATTTTAAAAAATAATAACTTATGAATAATAGACTGAGCAGCAGTTTATAATTACCATTTGATTTCTTCTACCGTCTCCATCGTGAGAGTTACTTCTGTATTTGACTGAAGAAACCCACTCAGGTGAAATTTTTCGTCAAGATACCCAAGTGTTGCATATATGTTTTGACTAATCAGCTGGTCGGTATTGTATACTACTAATATCATGGTAAAGGATCAGTACACGGTAATGTTCTAAGTATGTGTGTGTGTGTGTGTGTGTGTACCTCTCTGGGTAGTTCTGTCACAGTTTGTCAGTCCGTCTGCTGATAATGTCGTTTTCTTGCTACAGAGCGTTCAAGGGAGGCATGAAGTGTGTTGATCGCTATACGTCAAGTTGCCTGAGTTGGGGCGAGAGACTGGAACTGGATCAGAATCTACGCGGAGCCAGGGGCTTCCTTGCCTTCCTCTGTGACGACCCTGTCTTCCAGAAAGGTAGGCCTTGTCTCCCAGAAATGTAGGGTCTTCCTTGTCTTCCAGAAAAGTAGGGCCTTCCTTGTCTTCCAGAAAAGTAGGGTCTTCCTTGTCTTCCAGAAATGTAGGGTCTTCCTTGTCTTCCAGAAACTAGGGCCTTCCTTGTCTTCCAGAAAAGTAGGGTCTTCCTTGTCTTCCAGAAATGTAGGGTCTTCCTTGTCTTCCAGAAACTAGGGCCTTCCTTGTCTTCCAGAAAAGTAGGGTCTTCCTTGTCTTCCAGAAAAGTAGGGCCTTCCTTGTCTTCCAGAAAAGTAGGGCCTTCCTTGTCTTCCAGAAAAGTAGGGCCTTCCTTGTCTTCTAGAAAGGCAGGGTCTTCCTTGTCTTTAAGAAAGGAAGGACCTTCCTTGTCTTCCTCTGTGACGACCCTGTCTTCCAGAAAAGTAACATAATAGCCCAACACAGTTTTTATAATGTATTGAAAAGATGAATTACCCGGAGATTTCCCCTAAACTCACAGAAAAAAAACATTGGCTTACAGATATGGATTTTCTTAGACTGGTTAGGCAAATTAAGCTAATTTATATTTGATTAGCTTATCGGACTAGTCAACTTGCTACAAATTAGTGGAACCTTGCCCGACTTATCTTACATCACTTTAAATTTGTTGGAGGTTGCTTAGCAACAGTGAAGTGGCGTTTGTTTCCTGATGGTCAGGATGATTCTAGCGAAATTATTGCAGCAATGAATTTGCACTGTTTATAAAAGCAAGCATTTTTCATATACTCTATATATTTTTTTCTAGTTCCGTGAGAGAGGCCATCCTCAGAGATGTGAATACAAAAGCAATAGCAACTCCAGCTTTCCCGAAACGTAATATTTGAAGATGAATTCATAGTGGAATATTTGGCGGCATCCTCATCACCCTACTGAAGTCTCACATCTCAGACTAACATACTTCATTATTTGATGTAGGAGACTCATCCTGGTTGACGGAATACTGCAAGGACACTGCTAGTCTTTGTTCCCACTAATATTCATCTAAACTAGAGTAGCATCATGCTACTAATGTGCCTAGTTTTGCTAAAATGATAAACTGGGAGAGTAGAAATTAGACGACGGTGCGGGTTTACCAAAGGTTTTAGATCAGAGGGAGAAAGAGATGCTGCTGAAGTGGAATGGTTATCCTAGGAAAGGTTGGAAGGAGGGGGGAGGGGAGAAGAGTTTGAATTCTAGAGGCTTGGGCATCCAGCAGGCTTGTGTGAGGGCGTCAGACAGGTGTGAGTAAAGATTAGTGGTATTTAAAGCTTGATGTGAAAACTGACACCTTGCAGGAATTGACATCTGGCAAGAATTGAAACTAAAGCTAAATTTGACACCAAACACGAGAAATTCTTAAATGTGTTTATGTGTGTTTATGTGTGTGCTAGTGTGTGTGTATGTGTGTGTGTGTGTGTGTGTGTGTGTGTGTGTGTGTGTGTGTGTGTGTGTGTGTGTGTGTGTGTGTGTGTCTGTGACACATAATTTATATTAGTGAATGGATTCATCACGAGGCCTGAAGACGGAAAGGAGAACACTTGTACTCAGAAGGACGGATGGGAATATTGCAATTCAGAAAGTCATTAAACTCAGATATTTGTGCACTTCGGGCAAGACAGCTATTTAATGAGTGATGGTTAATGTGTCCTCTTTTTTTGAGTCATCGGCAGTTTTAAAACAAATACTCACCCCATCACAACCACCCAGTATTCCTTTCTCACCCCATCACAACCACCCAGTATTCCTTACTCACCCCATCACAACCACCCAGTATTCCTTACTCACCCCATCACAACCACCCAGTATTCCTTACTCACCCCATCACAACCACCCAGTATTCCTTACTCACCCCATCACAACCACCCAGTATTCCATACTCACCCCATCACAACCACCCAGTATTCCATACTCACCCCATCACAACCACCCAGTATTCCTTACTCACCCCATCACAACCACCACCCTGACCACTCACCCACTTATGGGATATATACACTGAGAGGTGTATTTCTCTCAGCGTATATGCTGAGAATTTAATTCCAACTTTAGGGATGAAAGTATTTATGTCTGTTGGTCAAAAAGATTACGTGCAGCCTTAATGACCTTAGTGTAGTCGATAGGCTTTAAACCTCATTAACCAACCAATCTCACCCACCACCCCAAGACGAGGGCCACCAGCAGCAACAACAGCCTGGTTGACTAGGCAAACACTAGGCGAGGCCGGGCTCCTGGAGTTGAAAAACTCTAGGAACTCATCAAAGGCATACCAGAGGCGGTAGTGTGGGACTCCGAGAGTTTTTCGACTACTGGAGCCCGGCCTCGCCTGGTGTTTGCCTAGTCAACCAGGCTGTTGTTGATGCTGGTGGCCCTCGTCTTGCGAAACTAACCAGACCACTTTCTCCCAGAGTACTTGTCCCACGGTCCGTGTCTTCGAGATGTGAGTGATGACTGGGAACGTTGTCTCTCACAGTTCAAGGGTCTGGTTCGTCTTCAGCATAAACACGCCAACATCTCCCAGACCGCCAGAGACCACAACATCTGCTGGTAGGTCCCTCATATGAACTGAACATTACTAATACTTTAATTATTGCAGTCAACAGACGATGGATGGGCGAAACATCGTCAGATAAGACCCTATGTAACTGTATTTTTGAGAAATAGTATGGTGATACCGACAAGATGTGGAAAAAGGACACTTATTTACAGTTCAGGACATATATTAAAGAAACGTTTCTCTTAGATCTGAAGCACCCACTCATGGTGAAACGTGTTCTATTAATTCATTTAACTGCACCTAAGAGTCTTTCTCCACAACTGTATTCCTCTTTCTTCAACGCCGACAGATAAGTTCGGAGGATGACATCACTGACCTTTAGAAGGATTTAGTTATACTGATGAAGGTGTTACATGATGAAAGTTTTACATGTTGAGGGTGTTACATGCTGACACATCTAAGCTGGAAAGTTTCTCTTTCGTTGTGCCAATGCTTCAGATTTTTTTCTAATCGTAAATGTGTTTAAGACAGGAGGCTCGATCCTCTGACATCCCATACGAGAGTATAATGTCATGACCCGACTATATCATCGGGTGATGCTGTTTCTTCGGATGCTGTTGAGGAGGTCCTCAGATTATCTGAGGTTTTGAATAGATGGTCCGGAAAACCGACAGGTTGATAAATAAGATACATGTGCAACACTTGGGTATCTTTATTCTGGAAACGTTTCGCCAGCCTGTGAGTAATCAGTCCCTCAGAAATGTCGATAAAAGTGCAGCATATTCGCGGAGATTTTCTGGACTGATGGTGTCCGAGAATTTGGCTAGATGTATAGCTAGAATTCTTTATCTAGGCATCAGCAGGATTTCAGGTTTGGTAGACGCAAGGAGGCTATATATTCTTGCCGGTCTGTGGCTGTTGGAAACACAGTAGATGAAGGTCAGTGTGGAAAGAGGCCAAGTCCTAAATTCTGGAGAATAAGAGGAACCCAAAGACGTATACACTAAATAATATAAAACTTTACCATACGTAAGGTGAGGACTTAGGAGTTATGGTAAACAGAACTCTGAACCTAAGAGAGCAATGCCTAAGCATGCGTTATATAACTTACAGACTGTTTCCATTTACGTCAGAAACATAAGTAATAGGATTCCTAACATTACTGAACAGCTCTATACATCATTACGAAAGTCACAGTTTGATTATGTGTCGCAGCTCTGGTCTTCCTACTGCAGGATGAACATAAATACATTGAAAAATATACATGAAAGTGTGACAAAAGTTATCCATTGAATAATTTTTTACATGAGGATAGTTTGAAAGCCCTAAACTTGCTTTATCTTGAAAGACCTGGTATGAGGGGAGTTACCAGTGAGGGGAGATACCAGTGAGAGGAGATACCAGTGAGGGGAGATACCAGTGAGGGGAGATACCAGTGAGGGGAGATACCAGTGAGGGGAGATACCAGTGAGGGGAGATACCAGTGAGGGGAGATACCAGTGAGGGGAGATACCAGTGAGGGGAGATGCCAGTGAGGGGAGATGCCAGTGAGGGGAAATACCAGTGAGGGGAGATGCCAGTGAGGGGAGATACCAGTGACGGAAGATACCAGTGAGGGGAGATACCAGTTAGGGGAGATACCAGTGAGGGAAGATACCAGTGAGGGGAGATACCAGTGAGGGAAGATACCAGTGAGGGAAGATACCAGTGAGGGAAGATACCAGTGAGGGGAGATACCAGTGAGGGGAGATACCAGTGAGGGGAGATACCAGTGAGGGGAGATACCAGTGAGGGGAGATACCAGTGAGGGAAGATACCAGTGAGGGGAGATACCAGTGAGGGGAGATACCAGTGAGGGGAGATACCAGTGAGGGAAGATACCAGTGAGGGAAGATACCAGTGAGGGGAGATACCAGTGAGGGAAGATACCAGTGAGGGGAGATACCAGTGAGGGGAGATACCAGTGAGGGGAGATACCAGTGAGGGGACATGCCAGTGAGGGGAGATGCCAGTGAGGGGAGATACCAGTGAGGGGAAATGCCAGTGAGGGAAGATACCAGTGAGGGGAGATACCAGTGAGGGGAGATACCAGTGAGGGGAGATACCAGTAAGGGGAGATACCAATGAGGGGAGATACCAGTGAGGGGAGATACCAGTGAGGGGAGATACCAGTAAGGGGAGATACCAGTGAGGGGAGATGCCAGTGAGGGGAGATACCAGTGAGGGGAGATACCAGTGAGGGGAGATACCAGTAAGGGGAGATACCAGTGAGGGGAGATACCAGTTAGGGGAGATACCAGTGAGGGGAGATACCAGTAAGGGGAGATACCAGTGAGGGGAGATGCCAGTGAGGGGAGATACCAGTGAGGGGAGATACCAGAGTGGTGAGGTTATCTAACCAAGAAAGAACGCGAAATGATGGATTCAAATGGGGTAAATTCTTATTTATTAATGAAACTGGAAAGTATTGGTTGCGAGCCAGAGCTGTACACGAGTTGAACAATCTGTCAAGTAGAATGATCGAAGCTAGCACCTTGGGTAGCTTCAGTAACAGGTTAGATTAATATGTGAGCGGTTGAGTTAGACGTGCAACTGTGAGATATCTTCATCAGTCGAATTCAAGAGTGACAGGCGTTGTAGACAGCAGCAGCAGCAGTTGAAAGGTTAAGATGAGGTGATTAGTCCGTCAGTCTTGTAGAAGTAATTTTGAGGTGGTCAGTCCATCGGCCTTGAGAAGTGTTCAGCTCCAAAGTCCCTCGGCCTTTATAAAAGGCCGAGGGACTGACCACCTCAGAACTGCTTCTACAAGGCTGACGGACTGATCACAACACTTTTACCTGCAGAGCACATGAAACGTTTCGACAATAAAGATATCCAACCGCTACACGTTTTGCTCATTTATTCGTCGATATTATATACGATTATTATTACTGAAAGGGAAAATGGCTGGATTGAGAGGGACCTACCTAGAATGGGCCAGTAAGCCTCCTGCAGTGCTGCTCTCTTCTCTCCCTCTTATATTCTTATCACATAATAATGACCCAAGACGGGGTGAAACGTCGAGATTGTAGGTTAAGAAAAGCAAGAATTTCCTTGTATTTACTCATTAATATACAAGTTTGTGTGAAAATATAAAGTTACCAATCGTTCACGTGTTCTTGTGTCCCATGGCACTTGTGTTGTGGCCCTTGGCACTTGTCCTGTGGCCCTTGGCACTTATCCTCTCTGAATCATTAATCCTTGGCAAGCATTTTTATTCAAGGTATGCCATGCAACATGGTCTGACAGATACATCCTTGGTGGCCTAACTATCTTCATTACTAAGAGTTCCTTTCTCTCTCTCCTCAGCATCCTTGGAGGGCGGAGGCTGTTACATTGGCCCTGTTTGCTGTGTGTGTGTGTGTGTGTTCATTTGTAGTTACAGGAGTCGAATCATATATCCAGGACCCTCCTCTTCGCTTGTTGCTACTAGATTCACTCTCTTCCTTCTCTAAGAGCTTTATCGTACCTCATCTTAAAGCTATGTGTGAATCCTACCCCCACTGCTTCACTCTCAAGATTGTTCCACTTTCTGACAACTCTAATGCTGAAGAAATACTTTCCAACATCCCTATGGCTCATCTGAATTGTTAACTTCCACTTATGTCCCCTGGTTCCTGGGTCCCATATCTGAAACATTCTGGCCTTGTCCACCTTGTGAATTCCTCTCGGTATTTTATACGTCGTTATCATGTCCCACTTATCCCTCGTGTCCTTCAGTGTCGTCAGCAGCAGCAGACAGAGAATGTCAGTCTTGCATTAATAATACGTCTTTCTTACCCGTGAGACAGCTATCTCCAAAATTTTTGATAATATTGCTTCTCATTATTGTTGGATGTATTAAGTTACCACTCTAGTTCTGAGAGAAACTTCCTTCTCTCTCTCTCTCTCTCTCTCTCTCTCTCTCTCTCTCTCTCTCTCTCTCTCTCTCTCTCTCGCTCTCTCTCTCTCTCTCTCTCTCTTCTCTCTCTCTCTCTCTCTCGCTCTCTCTCTCTCTCTCTCTCTCTCTCTCTCTCTCTCTCTCTCTCTCTCTCTCTCTCTCTCTCTCTCTCTCTTTCTCTCTCTCTTTCACTTTTTTCTCTCGTTTCCTTTTCTTCCGTCCACCCTCAATCGTTCCCACCCTCCATCGTTCCCACCCACCATCGTTCCCACCCTCCATCGTTCCCACCCTCCAATCGTTCCCACCTCCCATCCCGTTCCATCCATCTCCCACCCTCCATCACCCTCCCACCTCCACCCTCCCA
Source organism: Cherax quadricarinatus (assembly GCF_038502225.1). Taxonomy (NCBI): domain Eukaryota; kingdom Metazoa; phylum Arthropoda; class Malacostraca; order Decapoda; family Parastacidae; genus Cherax; species Cherax quadricarinatus. Next base: position 2,611,402 of record NC_091364.1, on the reverse strand, counting down.
CTCCACCCTCCATCCCACCCTCCCACCCTCCATTCCCACCCTCCATCCATTCCCACCCTCCCATCATTCCCACCCTCCATCATTCCCACCCTCCATCACTCCCACCCTCCATCCATTCCCACCCTCCATCACCCTCCCACCTCCTCCATCATTCCCACCCTCCATCACCCCTCCCACCCTCCATCATTCCCACCCTCCATCATTCCCACACCCTCCATCATTCCTCCCACCTCCATCATTCCCACCCTCCATCACTCCCACCCTCCATCAATCCCACCCTCCATCACCCTCCCACCCTCCATCATTCCCTTACCCTCCATCACCCACCCTCCATCATTCCCACCCTCCATCACCCTCCCACCCTCCATCATTCCCACCCTCCATCACTCCCACCCTCCATCATTCCCACCCTCCATCATTCCCTACACTCCATCATTCCCACCCTCCATCACTCCCACCCTCCATCACTCCCTCCCTCCATCATTCCCACCCTCCATCACTCCCCACCCTCCATCACTCCCACCCTCCATCATTCCCACACTCCATCATTCCCACCCTCCATCAATCCCACCCTCCATCATTCCCACACTCCATCATTCCCACCCTCCATCATTCCCACCCTCCATCATTCCCCACCCTCCATCACTCCCACACTCCATCACTCCCACCCTCCATCATTCCCACACTCCATCATTCCCTCCCTCCATCACTCCCACCCTCCATCATTCCCACACTCCATCACTCCCACCCTCCATCACTCCCACACTCCATCACTCCCACCCTCCATCATTCCCACCCTCCATCACTCCCACCCTCCATCTTTCCCACCCTCCATCACTCCCACCCTCCATCACTCCCTCTCTCCATCTCGAAGACCAAAAAAATCATTATGAAGGTATATTGTTGCATCGTTGGAGTAATATTGCAGGAGAAAGCAAGAGAAAATAATTATCTCTAAATTCCTTCCTCTCTTCTCCTCTCTTTCTTTCCCCTCTCTCGCCTCTCTCTCTCCCCCTCCCTGTCTCCCCCTTCCCTCTCTCCCCCTCCCTCTCTCCCCCTCCCTCTCCCCCTTCCCTGTCTTCCCCCTCCCTCTCTCCCCCTCCCTCTCTTCCCACTCGCCCCTCTTTAAATAACCTGACATATTCATTACAGCAGTTACTGTAGGATTTATCATCCAGACATCACTTACATTTTTCAAAGAACTTTCCCAGTGAATAATATTTTTATTATTAATAATAATATTATTACTATTATTATTATTATTATTATTATTATTATTATTATTATTATTATTATTATTATTATTATTTTTATTATTATTATTATTATTATTATTATAGCATACTGTACCGTGAGTACCATGTAACACTGTACCTTGAGTACCATGTAGCACTGTACCTTGAGTACCATGTAACACTGTACCTTGAGTACCATGTAACACTGTACCTTGAGTACCATGTAACACTGTACCTTGAGTACCATGTAACACTGTACCTTGAGTACCATGTAGCACTGTACCTTGAGTACCATGTAACACTGCACCTTGAGTACCATGTAACACTGTACCTTGAGTACCATGTAACACTGTACCTTGAGTACCATGTAGCACTGTACCTTGAGTACCATGTAGCACTGTACCTTGAGTACCATGTAGCACTGTACCTTGAGTACCATGTAACACTGTACCTTGAGTACCATGTAACACTGTACCTTGAGTACCATGTAACACTGTACCTTGAGTACCATGTAACACTGTACCTTGAGTACCATGTAGCACTGTACCTTGAGTACCATGTAACACTGTACCTTGAGTACCATGTAACACTGTACCTTGAGTACCATGTAACACTGTACCTTGAGTACCATGTAGCACTGTACCTTGAGTACCATGTAGCACTGTACCTTGAGTACCATGTAGCACTGTACCTTGAGTACCATGTAACACTGTACCTTGAGTACCATGTAACACTGTACCTTGAGTACCATGTAACACTGTACCTTGAGTACCATGTAACACTGTACCTTGAGTACCATGTAGCACTGTACCTTGAGTACCATGTAACACTGTACCTTGAGTACCATGTAACACTGTACCTTGAGTACCATGTAACACTGTACCTTGAGTACCATGTAACACTGTACCTTGAGTACCATGTAACACTGTACCTTGAGTACCATGTAACACTGTACCTTGAGAACCATGTAGCACTGTACCTTGAGTACCATGTAACACTGTACCTTGAGTACCATGTAACACTGTACCTTGAGTACCATGTAACACTGTACCTTGAGTACCATGTAGCACTGTACCTTGAGTACCATGTAGCACTGTACCTTGAGTACCATGTAGCACTGTACCTTGAGTACCATGTAACACTGTACCTTGAGTACCATGTAACACTGTACCTTGAGTACCATGTAACACTGTACCTTGAGTACCATGTAACACTGTACCTTGAGTACCATGTAGCACTGTACCTTGAGTACCATGTAACACTGTACCTTGAGTACCATGTAACACTGTACCTTGAGTACCATGTAACACTGTACCTTGAGTACCATGTAGCACTGTACCTTGAGTACCATGTAGCACTGTACCTTGAGTACCATGTAGCACTGTACCTTGAGTACCATGTAACACTGTACCTTGAGTACCATGTAACACTGTACCTTGAGTACCATGTAACACTGTACCTTGAGTACCATGTAACACTGTACCTTGAGTACCATGTAGCACTGTACCTTGAGTACCATGTAACACTGTACCTTGAGTACCATGTAACACTGTACCTTGAGTACCATGTAACACTGTACCTTGAGTACCATGTAACACTGTACCTTGAGTACCATGTAACACTGTACCTTGAGTACCATGTAACACTGTACCTTGAGTACCATGTAACACTGTACCTTGAGTACCATGTAGCACTGTACCTTGAGTACCATGTAACACTGTACCTTGAGTACCATGTAACACTGTACCTTGAGTACCTTGTAACACTGTACCTTGAGTACCATGTAACACTGTACCTTGAGTACCATGTAGCACTGTACCTTGAGTACCATGTAACACTGTACCTTGAGTACCGTGTAACACTGTACCTTGAGTACCATGTAACACTGTGCCTTGAGTACCATGTAACACTGTACCTTGAGTACCATGTAACACTGTACCTTGAGTACCATGTAACACTGTACCTTGAGTACCATGTAACACTGTACCTTGAGTACCATGTAACACTGTACCTTGAGTACCGTGTAACACTGTACCTTGAGTACCATGTAACACTGTACCTTGGGTACCATGTAACACTGTACCTTGAGTACTATGTAACACTGTACCTTTAGTACCATGTAACAATGTACCTTGAGTACCATGTAACACTGTACCTTGAGTACCATGTAGCACTGTACCTTGAGTACCACGTAACACTGTACCTTGAGTACCATGTAACACTGTACCTTGAGTACCATGTAACACTGTACCTTGAGTACCATGTAACACTGTACCTTGAGTACTATGTAACACTGTACCTTGAGTACCATGTAACACTGTACCTTGAGTACCATGTAACACTGTACCTTGAGTACCATGTAACACTGTACCTTGAGTACCATGTAACACTGTACCTTGAGTACCACGTAACACTGTACCTTGAGTACCATGTAACACTGTACCTTGAGTACCATGTAACACTGTACCTTGAGTACCATGTAACACTGTACCTTGAGTACCATGTAACACTGTACCTTGAGTACCATGTAACACTGTATCTTGAGTACCGTGTAACATTGTACCTTGAGTACCATGTAACACTGTACCTTGAGTACCATGTGACACTGTACCTTGAGTACCATATAACACTGTACCTTGAGTACCATGTAACACTGTACCTTGAGTACCATGTAACACTGTACCTTGCGTACCATGTAACACTGTACCTTGAATACCTTGTAACACTGTACCTTGAGTACCATGTAACACTGTACCTTGAGTACCATGTAACACTGTACCTTGAGTACCGTGTAACACTGTACATTGATTACCATGTAGCACTGTACCTTGAGTACCATGTAACACTGTACCTTGAGTACCATGTAACACTGTACATTGAGTACCATGTAACACTGTACCTTGAGTACCATGTAACACTGTACCTTGAGTACCATATAACACTGTACCTTGAGTACCATGTAACACTGTACCTTGAGTTCCATGTAACACTGTACCTTGAGTACCATGTAACATTGTACCTTGAGTACCATGTAACACTGTATCTTGAGTACCATGTAACACTGTACCTTGAGTACCATGTAACACTGTACCTTGAGTACCATATAACACTGTACCTTGAGTACCATGTAACACTGTACCTTGAGTACCATGTAACACTGTACCTTGAGTACCATGTAACACTGTACCTTGAGTACCATGTAACACTGTACCTTGAGTACCATGTAACACTGTACCTTGAGTACCATGTAACACTGTACCTTGAGTACCATGTAACACTGTACCTTGAGTTCCATGTAACACTGTACCTTGAGTACCATGTAACACTGTACCTTGAGTACCATGTAACACTGTACCTTGAGTACCATGTAACACTGTACCTTGAGTACCATGTAACACTGTACCTTGAGTACCATGTAACACTGTACCTTGAGTGCCATGTAACACTGTACCTTGAGTGCCATATAACACTGTACCTTGAGTACCATGTAACACTGTACCTTGAGTACCATGTAACACTGTACCTTGAGTACCATGTAACACTGTACCTTGAGTACCATGTAACACTGTACCTTGAGTACCGTGTAACACTGTACCTTGAGTACCATGTAACACTGTACCTTGAGTACCATGTAACACTGTACCTTGAGTACCATGTAACACTGTACCTTGAGTACCATGTAACACTGTACCTTGAGTACCATGTAACACTGTACCTTGAGTACCATGTAACACTGTACCTTGAGTACCATGTAACACTGAACCTTGAGTACCATGTAACACTGTACCTTGAGTACCGTGTAACAATGTATCTTGAGTACCATGTAACACTGTACCTTGAGTACCATGTAACACTGTACCTTGAGTACCATGTAACACTGTACCTTGAGTACCATGTAACATTGTACCTTGAGTACCATGTAACACTGTACCTTGAGTACCGTGTAACACTGTACCTTGAGTACCATGTAACACTGTACCTTGAGTACCATGTAACACTGTACCTTGAGTACCATGTAACACTGTACCTTGAGTACCATGTAACACTGTACCTTGAGTACCATGTATCACTGTACCTTGAGTACCATATAACACTGTACCTTGAGTACCATGTAGCACTGTACCTTGAGTACCATGTAACACTGTACCTTGAGTACCATGTAACACTGTACCTTGAGTACCATGTAACACTGTACCTTGAGTACCATATAACACTGTACCTTGAGTACCATGTAACACTGTACCTTGAGTACCATGTAACACTGTACCTTGAGTACCATGTAACACTGTACCTTGAGTACCATGTAACACTACCTTGAGTACCATATAACACTGTACCTTGAGTACCATGTAGCACTGTACCTTGAGTACCATGTATCACTGTACCTTGAGTACCATATAACACTGTACCTTGAGTACCATGTAACACTGTACCTTGAGTACCATATAACACTGTACCTTGAGTACCATGTAACACTGTACCTTGAGTACCATATAACACTGTACCTTGAGTACCATGAAACACTGTACCTTGAGTACCATGTAACACTGTACCTTGAGTACCATGTATCACTGTACCTTGAGTACCATATAACACTGTACCTTGAGTACCATGTAACACTGTACCTTGAGTACCATGTAACACTGTACCTTGAGTACCATGTAACACTGTACCTTGAGTACCATGTAACACTGTACCTTGAGTACCTTGTAACACTGTACCTTGAGTACCATGTAACACTGTACCTTGAGTACCATGTAACACTGTACCTTGAGTACCGTGTAACACTGTACCTTGAGTACCGTGTAACACTGTACCTTGAGTACCATGTAACACTGTACCTTGAGTACCATGTAACACTGTACCTTGAGTACCATGTAACACTGTACCTTGAGTACCATGTAACACTGTACCTTGAGTACCATGTAACACTGTACCTTGAGTACCATGTAACACTGTACCTTGAGTACCATGTAACACTGTACCTTGAGTGCCATGTAACACTGTACCTTGAGTACCATGTAACACTGTACCTTGAGTACCGTGTAACACTGTACCTTGAGTACCATGTAACACTGTAACTTGAGTACCATGTAACACTGTACCTTGAGTACCATGTAACACTGTACCTTGAGTACCATGTAACACTGTACCTTGAGTACCATGTAGCACTGTACCTTGAGTACCATGTATCACTGTACCTTGAGTACCGTGTAACACTGTACCTTGAGTACCATGTAACACTGTACCTTGAGTACCATGTAACACTGTACCTTGAGTACCATGTAACACTGTACCTTGAGTACCATGTAACACTGTACCTTGAGTACCATGTAACACTGTACCTTGAGTACCATGTAACACTGTACCTTGAGTACCATGTAGCACTGTACCTTGAGTACCATGTAACACTGTACCTTGAGTACCTTGTAACACTGTACCTTGAGTACCATGTATCACTGTACCTTGAGTACCATGTAACACTGTACCTTGAGTACCATGTAACACTGTACCTTGAGTACCATGTAACACTGTACCTTGAGTACCATGTAACACTGTACCTTGAGTACCATGTAACACTGTACCTTGAGTACCATGTAACACTGTACCTTGAGTACCATGTAACACTGTACCTTGAGTACCATGTAACACTGTACCTTGAGTACCGTGTAACACTGTACCTTGAGTACCATGTAACACTGTACCTTGAGTACCATGTAACACTGTACCTTGAGTACCATGTAACACTGTACCTTGAGTACCATGTAGCACTGTACCTTGAGTACCATGTAACACTGTACCTTGAGTACCATGTAACACTGTACCTTGAGTACCATGTAACACTGTACCTTGAGTACCATGTAACACTGTACCTTGAGTACCATGTAACACTGTACCTTGTGTACCATGTAGCACTGTACCTTGAGTACCATGTAACACTGTACCTTGAGTACCATGTAACACTGTACCTTGAGTACCATGTAACACTGTACCTTGAGTACCATGTAACAC
>NC_091364.1:2479155-2599155 GCF_038502225.1 Cherax quadricarinatus | reverse complement strand
GAATTAATCTCGTGAGTTTCTGTCTTCGTGCGAGTTATTAGTGAGCGCTGACTAGTGTTCATTATAAATACATGTTCTCTCCTCATTTCTGTATCTTCTGAAGAGGATCTCAGGTGGAGGTCGAAATATACAGCTCCTCAAACTTCAGTGTCTGTGTGTCCTAACAGTCGTTATTCTACCTCAAAAATTTTCAGAGCACAGGCTTGATAAATGTATACTTCTACCACTACTACTACTACTACTACTACTACTACTACTACTACTACTACTACTACTACTACTACTATCCTCGCCCAGGATGGAACCCACAACAGTCAACTAACACACAGGTACCTACTTACCGCTAGGTGAACAAGGGCAGCAAGTGTAAGGTACTTTGCACACACGTTTCGCCCTGTTCGGGGATCGACCCCTGGTCCTCTGTATTGTGAACCTAACTGCACATACATTCAACTTAACTCTCTCAGTGACCTCTCTCTCTCTCCTTCTCTCTCTCTCCTTCTCTCTCTCTCCTTCTCTCTCTCTCCTTCTCTCTCTGGCTCCTTGACAATATATCAGAATTTTAAATTCTTAAGTACAACAGTTTGGGGCAGATTTTGTCTGTAAATAAAGCTGAAATATAACTTTTTTGCGTACCAGAGAGAGAGAGAGAGAGAGAGAGAGAGAGAGAGAGAGAGAGAGAGAGAGAGAGAGAGAGAGAGACAGAGACAGACAGACAGACAGACAGACAGACAGACAGAGACAGACAGACAGACAGACAGACAGACAGACAGACAGACAGACAGACAGACAGACAGACAGACAGACAGACAGACAGACAGACAGAGACAGAATTAAACAATTTTATTTTGAATTTCCTTAACAAAAAAGTTCATTGTTAGGTTTCAAGCCTGTCGACTACGTGAGGGTCATTAAGACTACAGTTCTCTTGTGAATTAGTATTTTAAATGATTTAGTCATTATAACGTGGATAAAGACTGGTTATTGGGTTTAAAACCTATCGACCACACGATGGTCGTTGGGGATGCACGTAACCTGTACCGTAACCTATTTAAGAATTTCTTAATCCCTAATTTAGGGATTAAAGTAATCCCTAAGTGCATTTATATACACTCCGAGTGTAAATCCACTGTTGCACTCAGTGTGTTTACGTTTAAGAAGAGGATCCCAGAAGGGGATCGAAATATATACATATCAATTTCACGAGTGACTGTTTGCATGTGGGTTATTACCGTGCACTGACAGTGTCTACTATGGTTTAGTTATTCATTACGAAATACACTCCTCAGAACATACAAAGAATATACTTCAGGTGCTGATGGCATTCGTCAAAAACTGGTACTGGTCTAAGTCATGTGATGACTCGCTAATTGGAGGGTTCGGTCATGAGATTGAAGTTTTCTTTTGGTTTACCAGACTACGCTAGTGAAGGATCTGAAGATAATAATGCGTAATTGATGGTTGCTGTTTTTTTTAATCGGGTACACGAGGGTCATTGAGGCTGCATGTAATCCGTTCATCACCAGAGAAGAATGTTTTAATCTCTAAAACAGGGATTCGACTCTCGGCATGTATACACTGAGAGCAATACTCCTCACTGTGTATATCCAGTGGTCGTGTGATGTGTTGCTATTAACGTGTAACATCACACAAGCACCGAAGGTTTCCGAAACGTGTTCAGACATAGCAACCCTTCCCAAACGTAGCAACCCTTCCCAAACGCACGTTTCTCTCATTTATATTTCACGCAGTATTGATTCCTAGATGGATGAGAAACATTACCTACAGGCATCAAAATGGATGTGACAACTGCTTCAAAGATAGCCTCTGTAATTCGCTGCGTGAATTATTTATCAGCTTTGCCCGCACCCTACTGCTTGCTTGCAACATTATTCACCACTAGCATTGCCGCCTTGCAATATTGCTCAGAAACCATTGTGCCTCCCTGCAGTATTATTGACGAAACACGCTGCATCTCTGCAATATTTACAAATCACACTGCATGTTCTCTCTCCCACTGTGCCCGAAGCTGACGATGTTGAGACCTTTCTTTACTCAAGTTCACCCATGTGAGGACTGGCTGGTTGATTGTTTCATTGGTTAGTTGGTTAATTGGTTGGTTGTTTGGTTGGTTTATTAGGTTTAACGTCTATCGGCTACGTGAATATATTCAAGATTGTGTCACCAGGACATTTCCAAAGATATTTCGATTCTTAAATCAGAGATTAAAGAAAACCCTCGGTGAAAATGCAGTGAGAGACATACACCTCATGGAGTGTATGTCCTGGTATGTCATGGAGTGTATGTTAAGTGGTTGCTCAATGGGGTTTAAAGCCTATCCACTACTCGAAGAATCATTAAAGCTACAAAATCACTTGTATACCAGCAGTCAAGAATACTTTAATACATAAAACAGTACCGAGAGATGTGCATCTATCAGTGTATATACAGTGAGAGATACACATCTCTCGGTATATATACAGTGAGTTACACACCTCTCAGTCTATATACCCTGTGTGACATACACTTCCCAAGGTCATGACATGATATCATGTGTACTGAAATATTCTGTCTCGTAGATTATATATTCAACACTATATTTAAATTCACGTGCCGCCGCCCACCTCTTACAATTGGTCAGTGTTGTCGCCACTCAAGATTTAACTTTGTGAATGACTTCATGTGTAATCTGGGATAAAAATTTTATTATCATTGTCTCCAGAATGACATCGTCACCTGTTGTTATATAATGTTGATAATGAGGATACTGATGATTATGATATAAGTGGTGGTTATATAATGTTGTTGATAATTGTTATGCTAATGATAGCATTATAATTCTTACAGCTTTCCTTTGTTGTCTCTATAATTGTGTATAATTGCACAGAAGTGTTCTTAAACAAGCAATTATATCGTGATGTGAATTATATAACATAATTGATTACTTCTATGCAAGGCTTAAATTACGTGTTTTGCTAATAAAAGCTTAATGAACACGTGTTTATGCTGAATAGTAGCTTATTTGGAGAGAGAAATGCGCGAAATTACGTTGATTTCTGTATTTCGACATCCAAGTGAGGTCCTCTTCAGCGGATTGTCTGCTGAAGAGGATCTCGGCCTTAGGCCGAAATATGCATACCAGCATTCATGTCCATTGAAAGGTCCATGTAAGGTGTACAAGTGACATTAAATATACGCTGAAGAGGACCCCAGAAAGAAGTAGAATATACAGATCAATCGACCTCCTGTGTTTTTGTTTTCACATGGGTTATTACTGACCACTGACAAGTGCTCAGTACACTTTGGTTATTTATTTATGCTTATATTATGAGACCTCTGACCACTGTTTACACTTCTTAATACACTTGTCACATCCCGTGACAACACAAGTGTGCAAACAGGTGCATAATACAACTTCGTTGTATTAATGATGAATATGACGCATGTGCAATACTTACGTATATTTAGTAACAGATGTACACGTCAGACACGTTTCTGCAGCTACGTCTTATCACTAGTAGACACTTGGGTATCATTGTTGATGAAATGTTTCATCAGTCCATCAGTCTTGTAGAAAAAGTATTTGAGGTGGTCAGTCCCTCATCCTGGAGAAGAGTTCAGCTCCATCGTCTGGAACGACATCATTCCAGATCGTGCGTAGGTGTAAGGATACGTCTTGTCCCATCATGGATGTCACCCATAACACTCGTCTAACACCCAGATATCTATTCACTGCTAGATGAACAGAGGCAGCAGGTGTAAGGAGACTTATACGTCTGTACATAAACAATATTAAACCCAAGTTCAGTTGAACGATGTTCATATTTTTGAGGGTTTAGAGTTTCAAGCTGGGGAAGGTCTATAATAAACTGACAGAGTAATATGTCTGGCCACTTGTTGCTCTGGGAAGGAAATATTAACGAAGGTTTGTTACTAGTAGCGGCTCTTACTTGAGGCCAGCTGAACGATCACTCGAGGCCAGCTGAACGATCACTCGAGACCAGCTGAACGATCACTCGAGACCAGCTGAACGATCACTCGAGGCCAGCTGAACGATCACTCGAGACCAGCTGAACGATCACTCGAGGCCAGCTGAACGATCACTCGAGGCCAGCTGAACGATCACTCGAGACCAGCTGAACGATCACTCGAGGCCAGCTGAACGATCACTCGAGACCAGCTGAACGATCACTCGAGACCAGCTGAACGATCACTCGAGACCAGCTGAACGATCACTCGAGACCAGCTGAACGATCACTCGAGGCCAGCTGAACGATCACTCGAGGCCAGCTGAACGATCACTCGAGGCCAGCTGAACGATCACTCGAGACCAGCTGAACGATCACTCGAGACCAGCTGAACGATCACTCGAGGCCAGCTGAACAATCACTGGTTATTACTAGACTCCAACTGATAACAGCTCTCAAACACAAGAACCTTCATTTATTAATAGACTTAAGCTACGTGTGAGCGAAACATCGTCTACCCCTATCAATGAATAAACGTTCTTCTCATTGTCTCTGTTGCTTCAACGTAGTAGAGGCAGGACCCATACATAGTTTTAAGACGAGGTATGATAAAGCTCATGGAGCAGGTAGAGAGAGGACCCAGTAGCATTCAGTGAAGAGGCGGGGCCAGGAGCTATGACTCGACCCCTGAAACCACAAATAACCACAAATTTCTGCCGTAACACTCCTACGCTGCGAGGGATGGTACCATACAAGATACACTCACTGAGAGGTACTTATCTAGTTGTGGTTGCAGGGGTAGAGTCACAGCTCATGGCCCCGCCTCTTCATTGGCCGCTACCCGGTCACTCTTCCTGCTCCATGAGTGTTATCATACCTCTTGTTAAAGTTGTGTATGGATCCTGCCTCCACTACATCACTTCCCAGAATATTCCACTTCCTAACAACTCTGTGACTGAAGAAGGTCAGTGTATATACACTGAAGGACGTGTATCTCTTAGTGTATATACACCCAAAGGTGATTTTAACCCTTATTGCAAACATCAAAGTATTTTTGACAGATGATGAACAGGTGACACACAGCCTTAATGAACCTCGTGCAGTCAATCGAAACCCAATTAACCAACCAACTAAATCATTCAGAAGTATTCCTTGGCTTCAACTCGCGCCTTCATTGTCCTAATGGTTAATTTCTTCTTCAGACTTTTACGCGATGCAGGAATGCAAAAGAAAACAGTACATTTTTCTATCATATTATTCAACATTATTGATTATACACTCTGTGTAGTTATTTTTAATTTACATACTAATTGTATTGTGGGAAGCCTCCAATACTCGGTCACTCACTGGTGTGCGTAGTTATGTTGTGGTAACACCTGCAGTGTGCTGGTATAGTACTCGTAGTGAGAGTTACATAATGGGAACTCCTAGTTACATAGAGAGAAGCCCTGGTTACATAGTGGGAACACCTGTTACACAGTGGGAACGCCTGGTTACATAGAGGGAAGCCCTGGTTACATAGTGGGAACACCTGTTACACAGTGGGAACGCCTGGTTACATAGAGGGAAGCCCTGGTTACATAGTGGGAACACCTGTTACACAGTGGGAACGCCTGGTTACATAGAGGGAAGCCCTGGTTACATAGTGGGAACACCTGGTTACATAGGAGGAACACCTGGTTACATAGTGGGAACACCTGGTTACATAGAGGGAAGCCCTGGTTACATAGTGGGAACAACTGTTACACAGTGGGAACGCCTGGTTACATAGAGGGAAGCCCTGGTTACATAGTGGGAACACCTAGTTACATAGGAGGAACACCTGGTTACATAGTGGGAACACCTGGTTACATAGAGGGAAGCCCTGGTTACATAGTGGGAACACCTAGTTACATAGGAGGAACACCTGGATACATAGTGGGAACACCTGGTTACATAGAGGGAAGCCCTGATTACATACTGGGAACACCTGGTTACATAGAGGGAAGCCCTGGTTACATAGTGGGAACACCTGGTTACATAGAGGGAAGCCCTGGTTACATAGTGAGAACACCTGGTTACATAGAGGGAAGCCCTGGTTACAGAGTGGGAACACCTGGTTACATAGGAGGAACACCTGGTTACATAGTGGGAACACCTGGTTACATAGAGGGAAGCCCTGGTTACATAGTGGGAACACCTGTTACACAGTGGGAACGCCTGGTTACATAGAGGGAAGCCCTGGTTACAGAGTGGGAACACCTGGTTACATAGGAGGAACACCTGGTTACATAGTGGGAACACCTGGTTACATAGAGGGAAGCCCTGGTTACATAGTGGGAACACCTAGTTACATAGGAGGAACACCTGGATACATAGTGGGAACACCTGGTTACATAGAGGGAAGCCCTGATTACATACTGGGAACACCTGGTTACATAGAGGGAAGCCCTGGTTACATAGTGGGAACACCTGGTTACATAGAGGGAAGCCCTGGTTACATAGTGAGAACACCTGGTTACATAGAGGGAAGCCCTGGTTACAGAGTGGGAACACCTGGTTACATAGGAGGAACACCTGGTTACATAGTGGGAACACCTGGTTACATAGAGGGAAGCCCTGGTTACATAGTGGGAACACCTGTTACACAGTGGGAACGCCTGGTTACATAGAGGGAAGCCCTGGTTACAGAGTGGGAACACCTGGTTACATAGGAGGAACACCTGGTTACATAGTGGGAACACCTGGTTACATAGAGGGAAGCCCTGGTTACATAGTGGGAACACCTAGTTACATAGGAGGAACACCTGGATACATAGTGGGAACACCTGGTTACATAGAGGGAAGCCCTGATTACATACTGGGAACACCTGGTTACATAGAGGGAAGCCCTGGTTACATAGTGGGAACACCTGGTTACATAGAGGGAAGCCCTGGTTACATAGTGAGAACACCTGGTTACATAGAGGGAAGCCCTGGTTACATAGTGAGAACACCTGGTTACATAGAGGAAAGCCCTGGTTACATAGTGGGAACACCTGGTTACATAGAGGGAAGCCCTATTTACATAGTGGGAACACCTGGTTACATAGAGGGAAGCCCTATTTACATAGTGGGAACACCTGGTTACGTAGAGGGAAGTCCTGGTTACATAGTGAGAACACCTGGTTACATACTGAGAACACCTGGTTATCTTGTTATCTTTGAGAATTATAGATCTACAAAAATTTATGTATTTAAGTACGATGATAACATCATAATGAACAATAGATCTACCCAAGATTGAAGGTGTGCTAATCTACGTTCAGATAATAGTGAATTATAAATCTACTCTAACTTCTTGGTGTTCTTATCTACGTTCACATTATCATAGAGAATTATAGATCTACGCGTGGTGTTAACTCTGGTTTCCTATAATTATAATACGTTCATATTAACACAGTGGATTATACAGCAATTACTGAATCTGTATTCAATAAACGTACAGCCCCATTATATATATATATATATATATATATATATATATATATATATATATATATATATATATATATATATATATATATATATATATATATATATATATATATATATATATATATATATATATATATATATAAGCGTTTTCTAATGCTGCATGCAAACTAACTAAGGTTGTCCCTGATGCTCTGTCAGATTGCTTTCTGTATAGAAGTCATCAGCATTATTCAGTAAGGATGAGGTGGGACAGGATCCACCAGAATTGATTCTTGTCCTGTCGATTTTTTTTGCACCTCAGTACCTGGTTTCAATGAGAGTTCGTAGTTATACGGGACGTCGATACAGTGAGGTCTTAGGAGCCTATTGTTGTATCATTCTCATTAGCGCCAGACTAAAAAAATGCCCAGATAATATATATATATATATATATATATATATATATATATATATATATATATATATATATATATATATATATATATATATATATATATATATATATATATATATATATATATATATATTGTACCAAAAGAACCTTAGAAAACTTACCTAACCTAACCATAACAAGCGCAATTTAATTTAGCCTAATCCAACTAAACATATTTTAGATAAGTTTACGGTAATTTACTAATAAACATAGAAAATTAAATATATTTTTTCGTTACGTTCAGAATGATTTTTGCGAAATTATTGCGTAGACGAATTTTGGCTTGCCTTATTCGGCAAGAGCATTGCTATTTAAGCCAAAATCGCAAATATATCACAAACAGAGGACTTACATACACCTCCTCAATTGGCTGGTTAATTTGGTTTAAAGCCTATCTACTACATGAGGGTCGTGAAGGTTACTAGTTACCACCAGACAAGAATACTTTATGAGATACTTATGCAACACATGGGAATCTTTATTGAAGAAACGTTTCGCCACACAGTGGCTTCATCAGTCCAATACAAAGTAGAAATGGGTAAGCAGAGGAGAAGTTTGAGGTAATCAGTCCCTCAACCTGGAATGGACGACGACCTACTTACACTAGTGGCAGGTCCCACTGTGATCCCGCCTCCTCCTGCTTCACCTCATCTCACTGCTGTATATAAGCCACCTCTCTGGCCCTATGCTGTACTTCCTACAAGAGTGATGGACTGAACACATCGATTCCAGGTTGAGGGACTGATTACCTCAAATTTCTCCTCTCCTTAAACATTTCTACTTTGTATTGGACTGATGAAGCCACTGTGTGGCGAAACGTTTCTTCTATAAAGATTCCCATATGTTGCATAAGTGTCTCAATTCTTCAACTTGTCGGGTTTCTAAACCATTCATCACAAGTATACTTTATTTCCTTGTGTATATACACTGAGAGACATATACACCTCAGTGAGTATATGTCTCAGCACTACCTTCCATCAACTCCGAAGATGAATCAGAATGGAGTTGTCACAACAGCGGAAAAAAATAAGAACATAAGAAAGAAGTAACACTGCAGCAGGCCTACTGGCTCATGCTAGGCATGATGCACCATGGGTCAGCATAATGCACTATGGGTCAACACAATGCACCTTGGGTCAGCATAGACCGCTAAGTTTAGCTGGAACGGGAGGAAGGTCAGACCAGCGGCCAAGCTCTGGGTTACCTCAGTAAAGGCCAGACCAGCGCTCACGTAACAGCAACACTCATGTTGGTTACTCTTACGAGTATCCTCGGTGCTCTCTCTCTCCCACCACCTTCACACGCTAACACGTACAACATAGGTAAGAGAGAGAGAAAGAGACAGTGAAGACCGAACCATTAATGTTATCGTTAATTTTTTTTTGCTTTCTAGTTGCACTACAGGTTTGATATCGTTGAATTACCCATATCATTGTGTTTAGCATATTTTACAGAAATAGCAATAATAATAATAATAATAATAATAATAATAATAATAATAATAATAATAATAATAATAATAATAATAATAATAATAATAATAATAATAATAATAATAATCGGTTGGATGCGTGAGAAGGAAAATATATTGTTATGGTGGTTTAGATACTAGGTAACTAGTGCCAATCAGTGCCTAGCAGTGCCCAGCAGTACCTAGCACTACCCATCAATGCCCAGCAGTGCCAACAGTGCCAAGTAATCTTGTTAGTGCCAACTAGCGACAACCAGTGCTAATCAATGTTACCCAGTGCCAACCAGCATCAGCCAGTCCTACCCAGTGCCAACCAGTCCTACCCAGTGCCAACCAGTCCTACTCAGTGCCAACCAGTCCTACCCAGTGCCAACCAGTCCTACCCAGTGCTATTCAGTGAAAACCAGCATCAACCAGTCCTACGAAGTACCAACCAACATCAACCAGTCCTACCCAGTGCCAACCAGCATCAGCCAGTCCTACCCAGTGCCAACCAGTCCTACCCAGTGCTACTCAGTGAAAACCAGGATCAACCAGTCCTACCAAGTACCAACCATCATCAACCAGTCCTACCCAGTGCCAACCAGCATCAACCAGCCCCACCAAGTGCCAATCAGTCCTACCCAGTGCCAACCAATCCCACCCAGTGCTACCCAGTGAAAACCAGCATCAACCAGTCCTACCCAGTGGCAGCCAGTTTCAACCAGTCCTACCCAGTGCCAGCCAGCACCAACTAGTCCCACACAGTGCCAACCAGTGCCACAACAGTCCTCATAAATCCTCACCATTAACCTCTTCTCCTCTACATATCTGAGGTCATATAAATATATACATATAATTCACATATTAATTTTTTAAACAGTAATAATAATAATAATAATAATAATAATAATAATAATAATAATAATAATAATAATAATAACCATTATGAATAAAAAATGAATAGGGAGTAGGCCTACGAAGGCAGATGTGCCTAGAGCTTATGAAGGTCAGAAAATAGCAATGGCTTCTAGTGGTAGTTTGGTGCTTGTTTACGATTATTATTATTATTATTATTATTATTATTATTATTATTATTATTATTATTGTTATTATTATTATTATTATTATTATTATTATTATTATTATTATTATTATTATTATTATTATTATTATTATTATTATTATTGTGAAACGGTGAACCTGTAGGGGTCAATCCTCCCCCTGAGGACATGTGAGGCAGTCAGGCTTGATCCAAGGAAGAGGAGGGTGGTACCAGCTCCTGGGATCAAGAGCTGGAGGATAAGAGTACCTCGTCAGGTCAGGACAGCACCGCTGGGATATCCTCGTTAAGATTCCTACTCAAGATAGCGCCTTGTCGATATCCCCGGGGAGCGGTAAACCCGTAGGGAGGTCACACGGCGCTCTAGCGGGGACCGGGGAGGTGGGCTGTAGGGGTTATCAGCTTTGATAAGAAGAACATGTGAAAGAAGGAACACTGCAACAGGCCTACTGACTCATGCGGAGCAGTTCCATGTCCCCCCCCGGATTAGTCCAATGACCCACCCAGTCTGGTCACCTCCACTCAAGCAGCACAAGCTAGTCAGGTCCAACTCACACCCACCCACACCCACTCATGTATTTATCTAACCTATTTTTAAAACTACACAACGTTTTAGCCTGAATAACTGTACTCGGGAGTTTGTTCCACTCATCCACAACTCTATTACCAAACCAGTGCTTTCCTATATCCTTAATTAATCTGAATTTTCCCAACTTGAAACCATTGCTGCGAGTCCTGTCTTGGCTGGAAATTTTCAGAACGCTATTTACATCCCCTTTATTTATTCCTGTTTTCCATTTATACACCTCGATCATATCCCCCCTAATTCTACGCCTTTCGAGAGAGTGCAGATTCAGAGCCCTCAGTCTATCCTCATAGGGAAGATTTCTGATACATGGGATCATCTTTGTCATCCTCCTCTGTACGTTTTCCAGAACATTTATATCCATTCTGTAATACGGTGACCAGAACTGAGCAGCATAGTCTAAATGAGGCCTAACCAAGGATATATAGAGTTGAAAAACAACCTGAGGACTTCTATTATTTATTCTTCTAGATATAAAGCCAAGAATTCTGTTAGCTTTATTGCGAACACTAATGCACTGTTGTCTTGGTTTCTGATTACTGCTAACCAGAACTCCTAAATCCTTTTCGCAATCAGTAGTATTAAGATCTACATTATTTAGTTTATATGTGGCATGGTTATTTACCTAGCCAACATTTAGAACTTTGCATTTGTCAATATTAAACTGCATCTGCCACTTCTCCGACCATTGCATCAGTCTATTCAAATCATCCTGGAGTGCTCTAGTGTCCTCATTAGAATGAATTGGACGGCCTATTTTGGTGTCATCAGCAAATTTGCTTTTGTCGCTATTTATTCCCTCATCTATGTCGTTTATGTAAATTGTGAGCAACCACGGACCCAAGACTGACCCCTGAGGAACACTGCTTGTGACGTGCCCCCATTCTGATTTCTACCCATTTATGCAAACTCTCTGCTGCATATTTGTCAGCCATGCCTCTACCCAGGAAAAAATTTCTCCTGTTCCGGAATGTGTGCCTTAAGTTTGCTCAGTAGCCTCTGGTGTGGAACTCTATCGAAAGCCTTACTGAAGTCCATATACACAATATCATATTCATTACCATGATCTACCTCCTCAAACACCTTAGTGAAAAAAGTTAGTAAATTCGTAAGACAGGAACGCCCCTTTGTAAAACCGTGTTGAGATTCATTAATCAATCTGTGCCTATCAAGATGGCTACGAATTGCTTCGGCAATTATTGATTCCATAAATTTTCCCACTATGAGGGTAAGGCTTATTGGTCTATAGTTCGAAGCCAAGGACCTGTCACCTGCCTTTTAAATAGTTATTACTTTTGCCATTTTCCACTTATCACGCACTATGCCAGTTTGTAGTGATATGTTAAATAAATTAGCCAAAGGTATGCTAAGTTCCTCTTTACATTCCTTTAACACCCTTGCAAACAGTTCATCAGGGCCTGGGGATTTGTTAGGTTTTAGTTTCTCTATTTGTCTGAGGACCATGTCACTAGTTACTGCAATCGTGCATAGTTTATTATCATCCTGTTCTACATAATCTATTATTTCAGGAATATCTCTAGTATTTTCCTGGGCGAAAACTGAGAGGAAGTAAGTATTGAGAATTTCACACATATCCTTAACACTGTCAGTGATCTGACCAGAGTTACTCTTAAGTGGGCCAATCTTGTCCCTAATCTTACTTCTGTATACCTGAAAGAACCCTTTTGGGTTAGTCTTTGAATCCCTTGCAACCTTAGCCTCATAATCCCTTTTTGCTTTTCTTATTCCTTTTTCTATTTCTCTCTTTAATTGAATATATTGATTTCTTAACTGCCGATCCCCTCTTTTGATACGCCTATATATGCCTCTCTTTTGACCAATGAGATGTTTTAATCTATTGTTCATCCATTTGGGATCATTTTTGTTAGATCTAATTTCCCTACTCGGAACAAAAGTTGTCTGGACAGCTAGAACTATGCTCTGAAAAACGTCATATTGGCAACCAAGATCACCTGCCTGACCCATAGTCAGGACATCCCAATTTAGCCCACCCAGGTAATTTTTCAGTCCCATGAAGTCGGCCAAGCAAAAATCTGGGACAGAGATTTGATTGCAGTTATCTGGGTAATTCCATGACATATTGAAACGAAGTGATTTGTGATCACTTTCCCCAAGCTCATCATTAACCTCAAGATTGTTAATTAGTGAATCTTTGTTGGCAAGAACCAAGTCAAGCAAATTGTTTCCTCTAGTTGGTTCTGTCACAACCTGTTCTAAAAAGCAATCCTGAACAGTATCAAGAAAGTCCCTAGACTCAAGATTTCCTGCCATATTGTTCCAATCAATTTGTCTAAAGTTAAAATCTCCCATTATCACATTTTCATATCTAGATGCCTTTTGAATTTCGTCCCATAACAGCTTACTGCACTCCCTATCAAGGTTTGGGGGCCTATAAATCACACCCAAAATGAATTTGTCACGTCCCTCGAGAAACTGTAGCCAAACAAATTCTGTGTTCGATGTTTCTAATCTTATATCATATCTAAGACAATTTAAATTTTCTCTGACATACATCGCCACCCCACCACCCTTCCTGTTGACCCTACCAGTTTGGAATAATTTATAACCCTGTATGTTGCATTCAGAAGGCATTTCTCTATGTTTCAGGTTGTAACCAGGTCTCTGTTATGCCAATAATATCTATATTACCTACACTTGCAAGTAATCTTAGCTCATCTATCTTATTTCTTAGACTCCTACTATTTGTATAGTAAACCTTAAGGGAGCTAGTCACTCGTTGCCCTCTACTATCTCTCTTCGTTTATGGATCAATTGTTTTGCCATTACTAGCAACTTTATTTTAAATATTGTCTTTTAAACATATCCCTGAGGTATCCCGGTAATAACTGCTGTTTTTAATCCTAATGCTGGAGCCTGATTGTTTCCCACAAACACCCATACCTCTATAATCTATCAGTTTAAATTCCTAGACAAGTCATCAATTACCCTCTCAATCGAAATGGCTAATGCAACCACTCCATCCCCAGAGAGCTGAACCCCATCCCTTGCATACATATCACGTTTGCCAAAGAATAGGTCCCAGTTATCAATGAATGAGATTGCAAGTTCCTTGCAGTACCTGTCTAGCCAGCAATTTATACCAATTGCCCTAGACATCCATTCATTGCCCACTCCCTTTCTAGGCAAGATGCTACATATGACTGGGATCCCTCCCTTAGACCTAACTACTTCTATGGCTGACCTGTAGTTATCCAGCAGCTCCTCTCTCCTGCCCTTCCCAATGCCATTTCCCCCAGCACTAAGACAGATAATGGGCTTGTTCCCATTACCTGCCATAATATTATTCAACATGCTGACTATGTCACCAACACCAGCTCCAGGAATGCACACTCTCTGCCTGACCTTTCTGTCTCTGTTACAAAATGCACGGTCCATATATCTTACCTGAGAATCGCCTACTATTAAAATATTCTTACCTTGATTAGCAGGGGAATCAGTGGTACCTTCAACTTCACTAACCACTGAAGTACACTCGTCTTGGAGAACAGAGAATCGATTTCCTACCTTCACATCTTCTCTATGAACTCTCCTCATCTTTCTTCTTCCTGAACTGTGAACCACTTGCCACTTAAAGCAGCTGCCACTATCACTGCTAGTGACAATTTCTTCCTTACCAGCTAAATCCTTCTCACACTCGCTCCCAATCTCATCTATGCGAACCTTCATCCTCCTATTTTCCTCCTGAAGAAGTAGAATCTCCTTCTTCAACACTTGAACCTGAGATTCTAAAACACTACAACAAGTCATGGTGCTTAGTAACAGCCCACGCTAACTCCCAAGAGCTAAGGCAAGTATGATCACACGTGACCACACGTCAAGGGCCCACACGCCAAGGGCCCACACGTCAAGGGCCCACACGTCAAGGACCCTTAGAGATTGAAAACATTTGTTGATATGTTTCTGAGACGCACTATGAATAATAATAATGATAATAATAATGATAATCATAATAGTAATTTAGCCGGAAGCTTCATATCTCACTCCATTATTATTATTATTATTATTATTATTATTATTATTATTATTATTATTATTATTATTATTATTATTATTATTATTATTATACCCAGTATTAAATCCGTGCTGGATGACAGCATAAGGCAGGGCAACACTCACTATGTGTACTCTACATGTCTGCCCACAGCCCTGGTCCACGACGAGTGGTACTCCTTGGAGAGGTCAGGGTACCACGACATCATGGTGAGGACGGTACTGCAGGAGATCACCGCAGTCAACCCCTTCGTCAGTTTCGTCAGCACCTCCCTTCCTGATCACCCTGACGCTGACGCCTACACACTCATTATGAATTGTGAGATGTGATTTTATCATCCTTCAAATACTTTATATATATATATATATATATATATATATATATATATATATATATATATATATATATATATATATATATATATATATATATATATATATATATATATATATATATATATATATATATATACATATATATATATATATATATATATATATATATATATATATATATATATATATATATATATATATATATATATATATATACATATATATATTAGGTAGTAGGTTGGTAGACAGCAACCACCCAAGGAAGTACTACCGTCCTGCCAGATGACTGTGAAACAAAAACCTGTAACTGTTTTGCATGATGGTAGGATTGCTGGTTTCTTTTTCTGTCTCATAAACACGCTAAGATAACAGGGATATCTTGCTACTCCTACTTACACTTTGGTCACACTTCACAGACACGCACATGCATATATATATATACATACATCTAGGTTTTTCTCCTTTTTCTAAATAGCTCTTGTTCTTTTTTATTTCTTCTATTGTCCATGGGGAAGTGGAAAAGAATCTTTCCTCCGTAAGCCATGCGTGTCGTATGAGGCGACTAAAATGCCGGGAGCAATGGGCTAGTAACCCCTTCTCCTGTATACAATTACTAAAAAAGAGAAGAAGAAAAACTTTATAAAACTGGGTTGCTTAAATGTGCGTGGATGTAGTGCGGATGACAAGAAACAGATGATTGCTGATGTTATGAATGAAAAGAAGTTGGATGTCCTGGCCCTAAGCGAAACAATGCTGAAGGGGGTAGGAGAGTTTCAGTGGGGGGAAATAAATGGGATTAAATCTGGAGTATGTGAGAGAGTTAGAGCAAAGGAAGGGGTAGCAGTAATGTTAAATGATCAGTTATGGAAGGAGAAAAGAGAATATGAATGTGTAAATTCAAGAATTATGTGGATTAAAGTAAAGGTTGGATGCGAGAAGTGGGTCATAATAAGCGTGTATGCACCTGGAGAAGAGAGAAATGCAGAGGAGAGAGAGAGATTTTGGGAGATGTTAAGTGAATGTATAGGAGCCTTTGAACCAAGTGAGAGAGTAATTGTGGTAGGGGACTTGAATGCTAAAGTAGGAGAAACTTTTAGAGAGGGTGTGGTAGGTAAGTTTGGGGTGCCAGGTGTAAATGATAATGGGAGCCCTTTGATTGAACTTTGTATAGAAAGGGGTTTAGTTATAGGTAATACATATTTTAAGAAAAAGAGGATAAATAAGTATACACGATATGATGTAGGGCGAAATGACAGTAGTTTGTTGGATTATGTATTGGTAGATAAAAGACTGTTGAGTAGACTTCAGGATGTACATGTTTATAGAGGGGCCACAGATATATTAGATCACTTTCTAGTTGTAGCTACACTGAGAGTAAAAGGTAGATGGGATACAAGGAGAATAGAAGCATCAGGGAAGAGAGAGGTGAAGGTTTATAAACTAAAAGAGGAGGCAGTTAGGGTAAGATATAAACAGCTATTGGAGGATAGATGGGCTAATGAGAGCATAGGCAATGGGGTCGAAGAGGTATGGGGTAGGTTTAAAAATGTAGTGTTAGAGTGTTCAGCAGAAGTTTGTGGTTACAGGAAAGTGGGTGCAGGAGGGAAGAGGAGCGATTGGTGGAATGATGATGTAAAGAGAGTAGTAAGGGAGAAAAAGTTAGCATATGAGAAGTTTTTACAAAGTAGAAGTGATGCAAGGAGGGAAGAGTATATGGAGAAAAAGAGAGAAGTTAAGAGAGTGGTGAAGCAATGTAAAAAGAGAGCAAATGAGAGAGTGGGTGAGATGTTATCAACAAATTTTGTTGAAAATAAGAAAAAGTTTTGGAGTGAGATTAACAAGTTAAGAAAGCCTAGAGAACAAATGGATTTGTCAGTTAAAAATAGGAGAGGAGAGTTATTAAATGGAGAGTTAGAGGTATTGGGAAGATGGAAGGAATATTTTGAGGAATTGTTAAATGTTGATGAAGATAGGGAAGCTGTGATTTCGTGTATAGGGCAAGGAGGAATAACATCTTGTAGGAGTGAGGAAGAGCCAGTTGTGAGTGTGGGGGAAGTTCGTGAGGCAGTAGGTAAAATGAAAGGGGGTAAGGCAGCCGGGATTGATGGGATAAAGATAGAAATGTTAAAAGCAGGTGGGGATATAGTTTTGGAGTGGTTGGTGCAATTATTTAATAAATGTATGGAAGAGGGTAAGGTACATAGGGATTGGCAGAGAGCATGCATAGTTCCTTTGTATAAAGGCAAAGGGGATAAAAGAGAGTGCAAAAATTATAGGGGAATAAGATTGTTGAGTGTACCTGGTAAAGTGTATGGTAGAGTTATAATTGAAAGAATTAAGAGTAAGACGGAGAATAGGATAGCAGATGAACAAGGAGGCTTTAGGAAAGGTAGGGGGTGTGTGGACCAGGTGTTTACAGTGAAACATATAAGTGAACAGTATTTAGATAAGGCTAAAGAGGTCTTTGTGGCATTTATGGATTTGGAAAAGGCGTATGACAGGGTGGATAGGGGGGCAATGTGGCAGATGTTGCAAGTGTATGGTGTAGGAGGTAGGTTACTGAAAGCAGTGAAGAGTTTTTACGAGGATAGTGAGGCTCAAGTTAGAGTATGTAGGAAAGAGGGAAATTTTTTCCCAGTAAAAGTAGGCCTTAGACAAGGATGTGTGATGTCACCGTGGTTGTTTAATATATTTATAGATGGGGTTGTAAGAGAAGTAAATCCGAGGGTCTTGGCAAGAGGCGTGGAGTTAAAAGATAAAGAATCACACACAAAGTGGGAGTTGTCACAGCTGCTCTTTGCTGATGACACTGTGCTCTTGGGAGATTCTGAAGAGAAGTTGCAGAGATTGGTGGATGAATTTGGTAGGGTGTGCAAAAGAAGAAAATTAAAGGTGAATACAGGAAAGAGTAAGGTTATGAGGATAACAAAAAGATTAGGTGATGAAAGATTGAATATCAGATTGGAGGGAGAGAGTATGGAGGAGGTGAACGTATTCAGATATTTGGGAGTGGACGTGTCAGCGGATGGGTCTATGAAAGATGAGGTGAATCATAGAATTGATGAGGGAAAAAGAGTGAGTGGTGCACTTAGGAGTCTGTGGAGACAAAGAACTTTGTCCTTGGAGGCAAAGAGGGGAATGTATGAGAGTATAGTTATACCAATGCTCTTATATGGGTGTGAAGCGTGGGTGATGAATGCTGCAGCGAGGAGAAGGCTGGAGGCAGTGGAGATGTCATGTCTGAGGGCAATGTGTGGTGTGAATATAATGCAGAGAATTCGTAGTTTGGAAGTTAGGAGGAGGTGCGGGATTACCAAAACTGTTGTCCAGAGGGCTGAGGAAGGGTTGTTGAGGTGGTTCGGACATGTAGAGAGAATGGAGCGAAACAGAATGACTTCAAGAGTGTATCAGTCTGTAGTGGAAGGAAGGCGGGGTAGGGGTCGGCCTAGGAAGGGTTGGAGGGAGGGGGTAAAGGAGGTTTTGTGTGCGAGGGGCTTGGACTTCCAGCAGGCATGCGTGAGCGTGTTTGATAGGAGTGAATGGAGACAAATGGTTTTTAATACTTGACGTGCTGTTGGAGTGTGAGCAAAGTAACATTTATGAAGGGATTCAGGGAAACCGGCAGGCCGGACTTGAGTCCTGGAGATGGGAAGTACAGTGCCTGCACTCTGAAGGAGGGGTGTTAATGTTGCAGTTTAAAAACTGTAGTGTAAAGCACCCTTCTGGCAAGACAGTGATGGAGTGAATGATGGTGAAAGTTTTTCTTTTTCGGGCCACCCTGCCTTGGTGGGAATCGGCCGGTGTGATAATAAAATATATATATATATATATATATATATACATATATATATATATATATATATATATATATATATATATATATATATATATATATATATATATATATATATATAGTTCCCAACTCCAGCCTTGGCACACGTCTCGACCCACAGACCATCCGCATCGGTGTTGCCCTTCGACTTGCCGCCCCTACTCTCGCCGAACACAGGTGTATTTGTGGCAGTGAAGCAGCAGACCGATTCGGGTACCATGGTCTTGTGTGCCGTAAACCCGAGGGAAAGATTGCAAGACATGAGGAGGTTAATAACATTATCAAGAGGAGCCTCACAACAGCTGGATGCCCAGCAGTAAGGGAGCCACCCCAACTATGCAGATCTGATGGCAGCCAGAAGCGTCCAGATGGTATCACCCTTCAAGCCTGGACAGATGGGAAGCAGGTGGTGTGGGACTATACATGTGCATCTACCTTGGCTGATACCTATCTCCAATACACCAGGGAGGAAGGAGGGGCAGCTGCCAGCTTCAGGGAGTCCCAAAAGTCTAGAAAATATGGAGAACTTGCCCACTTGCCCATCATTATATGTTTGTTCCCATAGGCTCAGAGACCCTTGGCTCATGGGGAAAGAGTGCATCTAAATTCCTTAAGGAGCTGGGAAAAAGACTCATCAGGGTAACTAGGGATCCCAGGGCAGCTAGTTTTCTGTTCCAGCGGCTCAGTGCGGCTGTTCAAAGGGGTAATGCCTGCTGTATTTTGGGCACACGCCCCAGCTCTGAGGAGCTGGATGAGATTTTCGCCTTATAATCGGTGATACACACGTAACAACATGTACCGTATATGCCACCTTTATATCAACAATGTATCTCTTAAATCTTCTGTACCATATTATGTAATAAAATATTCCTATTGGTAAAAAAAAAATATACTAAAAGATGGGGTGGTAGGGGAAGTGGAATATTCAAACGGCTTCAGGAAGAAATCCAAATATTCTTCCTTGAAGTCTTTTTATGCACTTCTCCGAGGCAATGGGTCCCACAATTTACACCAGAGGTGGACCCCAAAACCTATATATATATATATATATATATATATATATATATATATATATATATATATATATATATATATATATATATATATATATATATATATATATATATATATATATATATATATATATATATATGTATATATATATAGATATATATATATATATATATATATATATATATATATATATATATATATATATATATATATATATATGTCAACAAGTCGGCCCTCTCCCACCGAGGCAGGGTGACCCAAAAAAAGAAAGAAAATCCCCAAAAAGAAAATACTTTCATTATCATTCAACACTTTCACCACACTCACACATAATCACCGTCTTTGCAGAAGTGCTCAGAATACAACAGTTTAGAAGCATATACGTATAAAGATACACAACATATCCCTCCAAACTGCCAATATCCCAAACTCCTCCTTTAAAGTGCAGGCATTGTATTTCCCATTTCCAGGACTCAAGTCCGACTATATGAAAATAACCGGTTTCCCTGAATCCCTTCACTAAATATTACCCTGCTCACACTCCAACAGATCGTCAGGTCCCAAGTATCATTCGTCTCCATTCACTCCTATCTAACATGCTCATGCACGCTTGCTGGAAGTCCAAGCCCCTCGCCCACTAAACCTCCTTTACCCCCTCTTTCCAACCCTTTCGAGGACGACCCCTACCCCTCTTTCCTTCCCCTATAGATTTATATGCTTTCCATGTCATTCTACTTTGATCCATTCTCTCTAAATGACCAAACCACCTCAACAACCCCTCTTCTGCCCTCTGACTAATGCTTTTATTAACTCCACACCTTCTCCTAATTTCCACACTCCGAATTTTCTGCATAATATTTACACCACACATTGCCCTTAGACAGGACATCTCCACTGCCTCCAACCGTCTCCTCGCTGCTGCATTTACCACCCAAGCTTCACATACATATAAGAGTGTTGGTACTACTATACTTTCATACATTCCCTTCTTTGCCTCCATAGATAACGTTTTTTGACTCCACATATACCTCAACGCACCACTCGCCTTTTTTCCCTCATCAATTCTATGATTAACCTCATCCTTCATAAATCCATCCGCCGACACTTCAACTCCCAAGTATCTGAAAACATTCACTTCTTCCATACTCCTCCTCCTCAATTTGATTCCCAATTTTTCTTTATCTAAATCATTTGATACCCTCATCACCTTACTCTTTTCTATGTTCACTTTCAACTTTCTACCTTTACACACATTCTCAAACTCATCCACTAACCTTTGCAATTTTTCTTTAAAATCTCCCATAAGCACAGTATCATTAGCAAAAAGTAACTGTGTCAATTCCCATTTTGAATTTGATTCCCCATAATTTAATCCCACCCCTCTCCCGAACACCCTAGCATTTACTTCTTTTACAACCCCATCTATAAATATTTTAAACAACCATGGTGACATTACACATCCCTGTCTAAGACCTACTTTTACCGGGAAGTATTCTCCCTCTCTTCTACACACCCTAACCTGAGCCTCACTATCCTCATAAAAACTCTTTACAGCATTTAGTAACTTACCACCTATTCCATATACTTGCAACATCTGCCACATTGCTCCTCTATCCACTCTATCATATGCCTTTTCTAAATCCATAAATGCAATAAAAACTTCCCTACCTTTATCTAAATACTGTTCACATATATGCTTCAATGTAAACACTTGATCTACACATCCCCTACCCACTCTGAAACCTCCTTGCTCATCCGCAATCCTACATTCTGTCTTACCTCTAATTCTTTCAATTATAACCTTACCGTATACTTTTCCTGGTATACTCAGTAAACTTATTCCTCTATAATTTTTACAATCTCTTTTGTCCCCCTTCCCTTTATATAAAGGGACTATACATGCTCTCCGCCAATCCCTAGGTACCTTCCCCTCTTTCATACATTTATTAAACAAAAGTACCAACCACTCCAACACTATATCCCCCCTGCTTTTAACATTTCTGTCATGATCCCATCAGTTCCAGCTGCTTTACCCCCTTTCATTCTACTTAATGCCTCACGTACCTCCACCACACTTACATTCTGCTCTTCTTCACTCCTAAAAGATGGTATACCTCCCTGGCCAGTGCATGAAATTACCGCTTCCCTTTCTTCCTCAACACTTAAAAGTTCCTCAAAATATTCTCGCCATCTACCTAATACCTCCCTCTCCCCATCTACTAACTCCCCTACTCTGTTTTTAACTGACAAATCCATACTTTCCCTAGGCTTTCTTAACTTGT
Organism: Cherax quadricarinatus; assembly: GCF_038502225.1. NCBI lineage: Eukaryota > Metazoa > Arthropoda > Malacostraca > Decapoda > Parastacidae > Cherax > Cherax quadricarinatus. Next base: position 2,576,703 of record NC_091364.1, on the reverse strand, counting down.
TTAACTCCAAAATTTTTTCTTATTTTCATTAAAATTTCTTGACAGTGCCTCTCCCACTCTATCATCTGCTCTCCTTTTGCACTCTCTCACCACTCTCTTCACCTTTCTTTTACTCTCCATATACTCTGCTCTTCTTATAACACTTCTGCTTTGTAAAAACCTCTCGTAAGCTACCTTTTTCTCTTTTATCACACCCTTTACTTCATTCCACCAATCACTCCTCTTTCCTCCTGCCCCCACCCTCCTATAACCACAAACTTCTGCCCCGCATTCTAATACTGCATTTTTAAAACTATTCCAATCCTCTTCAACCCCCCCACTACTCATCTTTGCACTAGCCCACCTTTCTGCCAATAGTCGCTTATATCTCGCCCGAACTTCCTCCTCCCTTAGTTTATACACTTTCACCTCCCTCTTACTTGTTGTTGCCACCTTCCTCTTTTCCCATCTACCTCTTACTCTAACTGTAGCTACAACTAAATAATGATCCGATATATCAGTTTCCCCTCTATAAACATGTACATCCTGGAGCCTACCCATCAACCTTTTATCCAACAATACATAATCTAACAAACTACTTTCATTACGTGCTACATCATACCTTGTATATTTATTTATCCTCTTTTTCATAAAATATGTATTACTTATTACCAAATTTCTTTCTACACATAGCTCAATTAAAGGCTTCCCATTTTCATTTACCCCTGGCACCCCAAATTTACCTACTACTCCCTCCATAACATTTTTACCCACTTTAGCATTGAAATCCCCAACCACCATTACTCTCACACTTGATTCAAAACTCCCCACGCATTCACTCAACATTTCCCAGAATCTCTCTCTCTCCTCTACACTTCTCTCTTCTCCAGGTGCATACACGCTTACTATAACCCACTTTTCACATCCAATCTTTATTTTACTCCACATAATCCTTGAATTTATACATTTGTAGTCCCTCTTTTCCTGCCATAGCTTATCCTTCAACATTATTGCTACTCCTTCTTTAGCTCTAACTCTATTTGAAACCCCTGACCTAATCCCATTTATTCCTCTCCATTGAAACTCTCCCACCCCCTTCAGCTTTGTTTCACTTAAAGCCAGGACATCCAGCTTTTTCTCATTCATAACATCCACAATCATCTCTTTCTTATCATTTACACAACATCCACGCACATTCAGGCTTCCCACTTTGACAATTTTCTTCTTCTTATTCTTTTTAGTAATCTTTACAGGAAAAGGGGTTACTAGCCCATTGTTCCCGGCATTTTAGTTGACTTTTACAACACGCATGGCTTACGGAGGAAAGATTCTTATTCCACTTCCCCATGGATATAAAAGGAAAAGTAATAAGACCAAGAACTATTAAGATAAAATCAAAGAAAACTCAGATGAGTGTGTATAAATAAACGTGTACATGTATGTGTAGTGTGACCTAAGTGTAAGTAGAAGTAGCAAGACGTACCTGTAATCTTGCATATTTATGAGACAGACAAAAGACACCAGAAATCCTACCATCATGTAAAACAATTACAGGCTTTCGTTTTACACTCACTTGGCAGGACGGTAGTACCTCCCTGGGTGGTTGCTGTCTACCAACCTACTACTACTACTACACACACACACACACGCACACACATATATATATCTATATATATATATATATATATATATATATATATATATATATATATATATATATATATATATATAGAGGATGTGTGATGTCACCGTGGTTGTTTAATATATTTATAGATGGGGTTGTAAGAGAAGTAAATACGAGGGTCTTGGCAAGAGGCGTGGAGTTAAAAGATAAAGAATCACACACAAAGTGGGAGTTATCACAGCTGCTCTTTGCTGATGACACTGTGCTCTTGGGAGATTCTGAAGAGAAGTTGCAGAGATTGGTGGATGAATTTGGTAGGGTATGCAAAAGAAGAAAATTAAAGGTGAATACAGGAAAGAGTAAGGTTATGAGGATAACAAAAAGATTAGGTGATGAAAGATTGAATATCAGATTGGAGGGAGAGAGTATGGAGGAGGTGAATGTATTCAGATATTTGGGAGTGGACGTGTCAGCGGATGGGTCTATGAAAGATGAGGTGAATCATAGAATTGATGAGGGAAAAAGAGTGAGTGGTGCACTTAGGAGTCTGTGGAGACAAAGAACTTTGTCCTTGGAGGCAAAGAGGGGAATGTATGAGAGTATAGTTTTACAAACGCTCGTATATGGGTGTGAAGCATGGGTGATGAATGTTGCAGCGAGGAGAAGGCTGGAGGCAGTGGAGATGTCATGTCTGAGGGCAATGTGTGGTGTGAATATAATGCAGAGAATTCGCAGTTTGGAAGTTAGGAGGAGGTGCGGGATTACCAAAACTGTTGTCCAGAGGGCTGAGGAAGGGTTGTTGAGGTGGTTCGGACATGTAGAGAGAATGGAGCGAAACAGAATGACTTCAAGAGTGTATCAGTCTGTAGTGGAAGGAAGGCGGGGTAGGGGTCGGCCTAGGAAAGGTTGGAGAGAGGGGGTAAAGGAGGTTTTGTGTGCGAGGGGCTTGGACTTCCAGCAGGTATGCATGAGCGTGTTTGATAGGAGTGAATGGAGACAAATGGTTTTTAATACTTGACGTGCTGTTGGAGTGTGAGCAAAGTAACATTTATGAAGGGGTTCAGGGAAACCGGCAGGCCGGACTTGAGTCCTGGAGATGGGAAGTACAGTGCCTGCACTCTGAAGGAGGGGTGTTAATGTTGCAGTTTAAAAACTGTAGTGTAAAGCACCCTTCTGGCAAGACAGTGATGGAGTGAATGATGGTGAAAGTTTTTCTTTTTCGGGCCACCCTGCCTTGGTGGGAATCGGCCAGTGTGATAATAAAAAAAAATATGTATATATATATATATATATATAATATATATATATATATATATATATATATATATATATATATATATATATATATATATATATATGTATATATATATATATATGTATATATATATATATGTATATATAATATATATATATATATATATATATATATATATATATATATATATATATATATATATATATATATATATATATATATATATATATCTTACAGTAGGTGTTTGTGATGCAGAGGGCGAAATATCAATCCTGTCTAGAGTGAAGAACTTCTCATAAGTTTTCGTTTCACACTGGAATGGCAGTAAGGCAGAAAGGGAACCATTTCTCTGCGTGATTGCTGTCTATTATCCACCTATGCACTAATAACCCACATTAAATAACCTAGAATATGGGTTATTCGTGCGTATTATCCCACACAGTGTACACTTCACTCAGCTTACATGTATGGAGATAAATGCTTCCCGTCTACCAGGAACAAGTCTACTTACGTCTGACGTCTACTCTCACTCTTCAAGACTTCTAGCATCTATTATACATCTATGATTCCACGAATACATCTTCATACGTCAAGTGTACAGGTGTTTGTGTATGCATGTCTGTAATTTGTCAAATTATTTCATACCAAGAAAAGTTTTTTCAAACCCCTCTGACATCAGCAATATCAACAGTGACCTTGAACGTAACTTGAAACGTGAACGTAACCTGGAACGTGAACGTAACACCCACAGTAACCCGGAACAACATCAACACCCACAGTGACCCAGAGCAACATCAAAACTGTAAGACTTAAGGCTACGGCAGAAATTCAATACAGTGTTGTCATATTCTGTGTGTCATGAGAATTGGCCAGAAAAATGTCGTAATGCACATCTGCCATAAAATAAATAAACTTTATATATGAATATTGTTTCTGAAATACGAAAGAAGTCAGCCAATAGTGCATATAAGATATTTAAGATATATGGTACGTAAATGGTACTAATTACTTTTAAACTTAGTTAACTTAGCTTTGTAATTTAAGTTAATAATTTAGTTACATGTGTGTAGTCGATGGACGTCAAATATACTAAAACGTTAAAAAACGAGTGACTTAAACACACACACACAGAGAGAGAGAGAGAGAGAGAGAGAGAGAGAGAGAGAGAGAGAGACAGGAGCTCCAGAGAAACTTGTAACTCAATAGTTTCTATGCATAAATTACTGGCTGAAGTTCATGTATACCTGTGGGGCAGTGGTGAGTGGTACAGTGGTATATATATAGATGACAGGAGTGAGCAGTATAGCTGTCACAGGGTATATATGTTGCGCTTTTTAAGTCATAACTCGCAGTCCTAGGTTATTAAGCAACGATCGTTACGTCAAGCAAGTCATATGTACTATAACTATTGAAATAACTCTGCAAAAATAACTCCCATCGTCAGAAAATAGTTACGTATCACTGATATGAACAGTAACAAAGTGTTGACTGACCTTGGTCAGGCTGGGAAGGAATTAAGGTACTGAGCTTTGTTGCTGGTTTTTTCAGCCTTCCGCAGCTGCACCCTGAAGACTCCTCCGACGGGAAGCAGTTGTTCTACAGCCCTGGAGCTGTTGAGTGAAACGTAAGCGTGAGAATAATTACCCCTGAGGAGAGGTTGTGTCAGTAAATCATTCAATAACTGTATACTGACGATTGCACTTACAGGTTTTAGCTCGATGGCTGAAGGGGGCCGATACCCCCTCCCCCTCCTGGAGAAAATTTCTCCACAGTCAGGGATATCTTACTGTAATTTAGTCAAGGTCAGTTGAGGGTGATCAAAAATATCTCGGTTTTAGGAAATTTTCGATCACTTCTAGGAGTCTATCTTGTTACACATGTTGCAACAAGATTAATCCTTTCTATTCATTTTTCCTCCCATATGACCTTTTCAAACATAGCTCATATTTGTCGTAGTTTTGGTGCAAAATTAAAAACCTCTGCAATATCTCACTTTACAAAATCATACGGGGAAGTATAATACATACACTTAAAGTGTGTATATGACTTAAAATATACAAGGAAAGGTGTAAGCCTAGGTGTATATACACTAAGTTTAAACACAGTTCACAGTAAAATTATTCTTTACTTGATAAGGGTGTGAGATTGATCGAAACATCGTTTAAAGTTTCCTCTCCAAGTTGTGGCAGGTACTGAGGTGGGGCTTGTGTTGACAGCGTCGCGGGTGTGGGCGGGGGTGGTCGCCCTGGGCGGCTGCAAGGCTCAGAGGGCAGTAACTGGGGCAGCCCACCTTCTGCAGGAGTTACCTGTCATCTTCATTGCGTGGAACAGCTGTCACGGCCTCACTCAGAACCCTCACAACACCGTCATTCTCAACGATATTAGGGTAAGTGTTCCTGAATAAAACACATGTGCAACACCTGGGTATCTTTAAATTCTGAACGTGTTTCCCCTACCAGTGGCGTCATCAATTCGATACAGAGATTATTTGATGGTCCAGAAAGTGGAGAGAATGTAAGATGAGGAAATAAATCCCTCAGTCTTGACGAATCAACTGTTGACAGTATGACTCACGAAATCGTAATGACACGATTGCAAACAAATCATACCACGGGTGGGGATAGAACTCTCTGATCGCGGGTTCTATCCCCGCCCGTGGTATGGTTTGTTGACATTATGTCTTACTCATCAACTTGTTGGCATTATGTACCAGTAATTCTGTGATACAGGTAAGAGGTACCGTTAATGGTATTTGTGAGGTGCATCATCTAGTTGTAGTTGCAGGGGTCGAGTCATAACTCCTGGCCCTGCCTCTTCGCTGGTTACTACATATGTGCAACACTTGTCTGTCTTAAGTGCTAAGTGAACAGAGGCAGTAAGTGCATGGGAAACTTGGAAATCCGTCATGTCCTCCCGAGGAATCAAACCCATGCCACTTCTGTTGTAATCTGGATGCTTTAGCAGAGAACAGAAAAACGAAGGCATTGATACTGACAGTAATCAGTACAGAATGAAAAAAAAGGAATAAGGAAAGAGGGTAAGAGAAGGAGAGTAATTGGAAGGAGGGGTAGAGAAGCAAGAGAGAGAATAGGGAAGGGAAGCGAAAGAGGAAATTAATCTTAGAGGTACAGAGATGTTGATGTCAGACAAGAGTTAAAAAAAATGAGAAATCCTTAAAGTCTCCTTCTATATCATTCCCAGTGTTGATTAATATGTTATTCTATGTGACGTGGTGCTATTAATATCGTAAGTTACTGATATTGTTGCTATCTAAGGAGGTTGTTATCATAATGTGATATTAACCTATGTGATATTAACCTGTGTGATATTATCCTATGTGATATTAACCTATGTGACAATAATCTATGTGATAATCTATGTGATGCTTGACTTTCACCTGATTCTGTTTTGATGTGGCATTTTAATTCTATGCTATTTCATTTGATGCATTTAACTTGCAGTGATAGTTGCCTTTAACTGCATGTTCTTATGACACAGTTCGACAACAGGTTCAACTGCTTGACGTGGGTGATGAACACCTGGGTGAACAACCTGGTCACAGTCACCATGCCAACTATCAACATGTTACATCATCGTAATACGACGTCAGGAGACCAACATGGGTTCCTGTGAGTCTTCCTCTGCATCTCAGTGCTTTATACGCTCTCCCAGCACACCTGACACCCACCAGCACACCTGACGCCCACCAGCAAACCTGACACCCACCAGCAAACCTGACACCCACCAGCAAACCTGACACCCACCAGCAAACCTAACACTCACCCTACCACACCTGACACCTACCCCACCACACCTGACACCCACCAGCACACCTGACACCCACCCTAGCACACCTGACACTCACCAGCACACCTGACACCCACCAGCACACCTGACACTCACCCCAGCACACCTGACACTTACCAGCACACCTGACACCCACCAGCACACCTGACACTCACCCCGCCACACCTGACACCCACCCCACCACACCTGACACCCACCAGCACACCTGACACCCACCCCAGCACACCTGACACCCACCACCACACCTGACACCTACCCCACCACACCTGACACCCACCAGCACACCTGACACCCACCCTAGCACACCTGACACTCACCAGCACACCTGACACCCACCAGCACACCTGACACTCACCCCGCCACACCTGACACCCACCCCACCACACCTGACACCCACCAGCACACCTGACACCCACCCCAGCACACCTGACACCCACCACCACACCTGACACCTACCCCACCACACCTGACACCCACCAGCACACCTGACACCCACCCTAGCACACCTGACACTCACCAGCACACCTGACACCCACCAGCACACCTGACACTAATCCCAGCACACCTGACACTTACCAGCACACCTGATACCCACCAGCACACCTGACACTCACCCCGCCACACCTAACACCCACCCAACCACACCTGACACCCACCAGCACACCTTACACCCAACTCAGCACACCTGACACCCACCAGTACACCTAATACCCACCCCAACATACCTGACACCCACCCCAGCACACCTGACATCCGACAGCACACCTGACACCCACCCCAGCACACCTGACACCCTCCAGCACACCTGACACTCACCCCGCCACACCTGACACCCACCCCAGCACACCTGACACCCACCAGAGCACACCTGACACCCACCCCAGCACACCTGACACCCACCAGCACACCTGACACGCACCCCAGCACACCTGACACCCACCAGCACACCTGACATTCACCCCGCCACACCTGACACCCACCACACCTGACACCCACCAGCACACCTTACACCCAACCCAGCACACCTGACACTCACCACCGCACCTGACACCCACCAGCACACCTGACACTCACCCCAGCACACCTGACACCCACCAGCACACCTGACACCCACCAGCACACCTGACACCCGCCAGCACACCTGACACTCACCCCGCCACACCTGACACCCACCACACCTGACACCCAACCCAGCACACCTGACACCCAGCACACCTGACACCCAGCACACCTGACACCCAGCACACCTGACACCCACCACACCTGACACCCAACCCAGCACACCTGACACCCAGCACACCTGACACCCACCCCAGCACTCTTAGTGCAAAAACATTAAATTTCAGCCTCCAGAAAATTCACTTTAAGGTGATAAACTTGAGAACGAAAAATATTTGCTTAAATTTTGCTGTTGCAATATATCTGCCGAGCAAGCTTAAAATCTACTACTATATATAACTTTAAATGGTGTATACCTTTTAAATGGTGTATATATATACCTTTTAAATGGTGTATTTCTCTCTTGTACATACTCTGAGATTTCTTTGATCCTTATTTTGAGGAGTTAATCTTATCTGCTGGTGAACATGTTACCGTCATGGCCCTAGTGTAGTCGATAGGTTTGTATATTTACCAGATAAAAATTAATTTAGTGACAATTAGTGTGAAATTTCAGGTGATCCACGACAACGATGACGGCAGGTTATCAGTAAAGGATATCCGAACTAATATGAAATTATGTGAGACTTCAGGTTATCTTTCCTTAACTTTTCTCTCGGGACTTCATAGTGGTTAGGGACGGATTCATTTTTTGGGGGGCTTAAGAACATATGAGAAACTAATGTGACATTTTTATTGTGGCAACGTTTCGCTCTCCAGGAGCTTCGTTAAGCTGTTACGATTTTTTTTTCGTTAGCTTTGTGAGTTGTGTGTTATTATAGCAATGTTATTGTAATTAACATTGCTATAATAACAGTTGTAATTATCTTTGTGGCCCCAAGAAAGCAAAAGACGTTATGTATTTTTCTTGGTGTTGGTTGTAAAGTGTTCCAACTACGTTATTGTGACTTTGTATTCTCTGTAACTGACTTGCAGAGCCGAGGATATGTACCTGTGTGCTGGCAGTGTGGAAGTCGGTAGTCTGTTCCGTGCTCGTGCCTTTGTTAAGGATAAGATGCTCACTGTTGTCACTGCTCATGTGAGTACTTCATCTCTGTTGTCACTGTTCATGTGAGTACTTCATCTCTGTTGTCACTGTTCATGTGAGTACGTCATCTCTGTTGTCACTGTTCATGTGAGTACGTCATCTCTGTTGCCACTGTTCATGTGAGTGCGTCATCTCTGTTGTCACTGTTCATGTGAGTACTTCATCTCTGTTGTCACTGTTCATGTGAGTACTTCATCTCTGTTGTCACTGTTCATGTGAGTACGTCATCTCTGTTGTCACTGTTCATGTGAGTACGTCATCTCTGTTGTCACTGTTCATGTGAGTACTTCATCTCTGTTGTCACTGTTCATGTGAGTACGTCATCTATGTTGTCACTGTTCATGTGAGTACGTCATCTCTGTTGTCACTGTTCATGTGAGTACGTCATCTCTGTTGTCACTGTTCATGTGAGTACGTCATCTCTGTTGTCACTGTTCATGTGAGTACGTCATCTCTGTTGTCACTGCTCATGTCAGTACCTCATCTCCGTTGTCACTTTTCATGCCAGTACTTCACCACTCATACACTCAGACAAACACATTAAACATTACCTAGGTCATCTATAGAATTTTATCAACTAGGGATTAATTATTTAGAGAGAGGAATGTTCTTTTACATCGAAACCATAACAGCCAATCATCACTAAGCATCCCACAGCCACACACACGGCAGCCAATCATCACCCAGCATCCCACAGTCACACACACGACAGCCAGTCATCACTCAGCATCCCTCAGTCACGCAACAACCAATCATCACCCAGCATCCCACCACCACACTCGCACAACAGCCAATCAACACACAGCATCCCACCACTACCCTCACACAACAGCAAATCACCAGCCAACACAAGACTTATCTCCCTCCTTTCTCCAGCGGCCACCATTCGTGTTCCTGGAGATCAACACTACGGGCCATATCGTTCATCACTCAGGTTTCGTCTTTGAGATGCTGGACGAACTGCAAAAGAAACTGGGCTTCAGGTAAGTAGTTTCACACACTTCCTTTGTAAAGACAGCAAAGAATGCCTTAAGGACAACGTTTCGCTCGCCCTCGCCTATATTTTTGACCTCTGCCTTCCAAGCATTATCATTATGTTGCCAAAACATGTTAGGCCAACATACTTGTCAATACTATTTCTTAAAGTCTTTCACGAGCGATTAGTTTTAAGCAATAAAAGTCAGTATAGAACAGAAACGGTTCATAACACACAAGAAGGAAACTCACGACGACGTTTCGATCTAACTTCGATCCATATATAGCCACATGGTATATGTATTTTTTATGGTTGTGCGTTGTTCCAGTCACATTATTGTGACTTTTTATTCTTTCTAAACTATCGACAGCTAAGCCACTCTAGAGAGCCAGTGGAAGGCCTCAGTCAGATGACCAAAAGCTCCAGCTATGGGTCATCGTATGACAAAGACCCGCGTCAGGGAACACTTGTCTTTTTTCCTGATAAACCTTACCTAACCTAACATAGGATTCTCTGTTGAAGGTATACACTAGATTTCCCTTTATTGTTATAATAAAAAAAGAAGCGCTAAACCCACAAGGTTCAAAGTTTCCCCTCAGGTACAGGCTGGTGCTGCCCTACGATGGTAACTGGGGCAAAAGGCTACACAACGGATCATGGAACGGAATGGTGGGCATGGTACACAGACAGGTCAGTAGCAACCCATGGTTATGCCCAGTATTGTGAATAATAATAATAATAATAATAATAATAATAATAATAATAATAATAATAATAATAATAATAATAATAATAATAATAATAATAATTCGACTCAAAGATGAAGTCAGTCCTCTCTGTCAGTCCCCCTCTGTACTAATATTCATTGCATAATGTAACTCATTAATTCCCTGCGATTTTCAGTGCAAAAATTCCGAATGTGTTTATCACACCAGAAAGATTACCTTCCTGTGTTCGAGGGAAGACGGTAATAAGATCCTCCATACCTCATTCCATTTAAAGTTATTAAGCTAGTAAACTGAAAGTGGTAATGGACTACTATCAAAGAATAAACTTGAAGAATGGACCTGGAGTCGAACTGTGGACCTGACAGTGGTACAGCGTTATGCTTGCTATATAATAGGACCATGGTTCGAATCCCCCGTTCCTTCTTTTCTTTGTTTATTGAGTTATCTTTAGTTCCTGATCTTGACAAAATTATCAGCAAGATGTTCTGGTTGTTTCAGTTGCGTCAGATTCCTGCAGAGGGATGCTTAGCAAGCATCCCTCTGAACGAATCTGCTGAGACCACTTACGCGTTTCTGCAGTATTGCAAGCTTCTGATGTTGATTGCAACACGAAAGGCTTATTATTCAACTCCTCCTGGGGTTGTTTTGCATCTTGTATCGCTTCGTGATTCTTGCATAATATATATAATATACATAGATCTACTGTACATCTCTCTGGTGTGGATCAGGAGGCTGATCTTGGGGTGGGACCTTTCACCATCACGCTGGAGCGAGCACAAGTCATCGAGTTTACTTTCCCTTACTACGTGGAGCCCTCAGCCATCCTCACCCCGGCCTTCAGACAAACCAGGAAGATCACAGCTTTCCTCGATCCCTTCCACTACGAGGTAATACTGCTTCTGTTTTCATGTTGTGCTAACTCGATCTATTCCATTGCCGTTCTTTGTCTTAATGTTATATATGTTTATATAAGAACAAAAGAACATAAGAAAGAAGGAACACTGCAGCAGGCTTACTGGCCCATGCGAGGCCAGTGCTAGTAATTTATGTGGTATACATACATATACATGCAATAAGATCACAGTAAACAGGTGATTTCAAAATATGCAAAACAACCACTCTGAAAGAATAGAGAAATTCCAAGCGCTTTCGTGACTACTCACATTATCAAGGAACAATGATAATGTGAGTAGTCACGAAAGCGCTTGGAATTTCTCTATTCTTTCAGAGTGGTTGTTTTGCATATTTTAAAATCACCTGTTTACTGTGATCTTATTGCATATATATATATATATATATATATATATATATATATATATATATATATATATATATATATATATATATATATATATATATATATATATATATATATATATATATATATATATATATATATATATATATATATATATATATATACACACATATATATATATATATATATATATATATATATATATATATATATATATATATATATATATATATATATATATATATATATATATATATATATACACTGAGATTTTATATCACTGTGTATATAAAAAACATTAATTTTCCGATGAGAGTTTGATCATTTTCCTAGTAACACCAGAGTCTAGTGCAGTTTTGTCTGGCTGTCTTGCATATGAGAGCGAGGCGCTCGTGTGTGTTGCGTTGTGTTGTTATATTCTAGCTTCGTAGAGGAAAATGATGGAGGAAGAGATCCTGTAGGACCTCAACATATCCAGTGGGATTTCAAGAGATCCTGTAGGACTTCAAAAGATCCCGTACGTTCTCAAGAAACGAAGATGATCCCTCCTTTTTTTCAGTTGTGGGACACTTCCAGTCCCACCACCACAATACAACAAACGAGGGGGAATCAACAGGTTGTTTTTGAGAACGTCACAGGATTTATACTGTGTTACCTCAGTGTATTAAAAAATTGGTGTGTGAGGGGCTTGGACAACCAACAGGCGGGTGTGACCGTCTTAGATAATAGTGGAGGCAAATGATTTCCCAGGACTTGATGAGCTGTTGGAGTGTGAGCAAGAAAAAAATTGTGAAGGGATTCAAGACAACCGCTTTGAGGGACTTGAGTCCTGGGGGTGGGAAGTACAGTGCCTGCACTCTGAAAGACGAGTGGGGATATTTGGAGCTTTAAGGAGCATCTAAACCGTAGCATAGGCGTACCTCTGGCGTGAGAATAATAGAGTGAATGATGGTGAAAGTATTTCTTATTTTTCGGGTCACCCTGCCTCGGTGGGAGACGCCCAGTGTTTATATATATATATATATATATATATATATATATATATATATATATATATATATATATATATATATATATATATATATATGCAAAACAATCACTGTGAAAGAATAGAAAAATTCCAAGCGCTTTCGTGACTACTCTCATTATCCTTGATAATGTGAGTAGTCACGAAAGCGCTTGGAATTTCTCTATTCTTTCACAGTGGTTGTTCTGCATATTCTGAAATCACCTGTTTACTGTGATCTTATTGCATATATATATATATATATATATATATATATATATATATATATATATATATATATATATATATATATATATATATATATATATATATATATATATATCTATATATATATATATATATATATATATATATATATATATATATATATATATATATATATATATATATATATATATATATAATTTTGGTTTTGCAGGTCTGGTTGGCCATCCTAGCTACTATGTTAACACTGGGTCCTATTATGAACTCGATGGCTCACATACAGTGGCTCAGCTTCCTGTATCCACACAGTGAGATGATCTGCTGTAGCCCCGTCACTCTCCTGGGACACTACTGGATGCTGTGCGCTTCTCTCCTCCAGCAGGGTAAGTCACGGCAGGCAGTTTCTCTTGTAAAAATATGCATGAGAATCCTTTGAAGAGGGGAATGCTTGCAGCTACCACTCAGATCAAACCTTACCTCATGTAAGGCGCAGGTCGAAAAAAGCGTACAATATACTTAATGTACAGACGTTTCTTGTAGCCCATGTACTCAATCGACAGGAGTGGTGTATCCTATGAACTCAGCGTCGCGGGTGGTGTTCGGAACGTGGATAGCGGCGGTGATCGCCCTCTCCTGCGCCTACACCGGTGGTCTCATCTCCTTCCTCACCGTGCCCAAGACAGAGAGAATCATCAACTCACTTCACGACCTGCCTCAGCAAACAGACTTCAAGTGGACATTCAGGAAGGGGTCAGCCCACGAGTCCCTCTTTTTGGTGAGTATTTGCCACAGAGAAAGAATAAACACACACACACACACACACACACACACACACACACACACACACACACACACACACACACACACACACACACACACACACACTACTAGGAAAACATGAAACTCGTAGGGGGTTATGCAGCAGTTTTGCCAGATTAATACACTTTTTATTTAGCTAGGGTTCACGAAGGATAATAATGAGAAAGGGAAGGATTAGGATAGGCGTGAACAGTGAAAAAAGTTGTGGGTAGACAGAGAAGAGAGAGAGAAGTGTAAGAAAGGTTAAGTGACCTGACCACTTTGGGTGATGAACTGTCTTTAAAAAGACCCTTAAAACACTTAGAGAAGTTGAATTCTAATAAACCAAACCACCCAAACCAACTGTCTACTAGTGTCGTGAAATACCGTGAATAAATTTAGTGTACACTAAAGGCAATACAGTATTTAACGAACCGTTTGAAGAAGAGAAAGTGTCGAGTGACTGGGAACTAGCAAGTGTTAACTCTATATTAAGTTTTACGTAAATAAATGGAAGCCTAATAACAGAAAGATTATTTTATGGAACATAACTAAACTCCCTGGGGGAGTGGAGAAGAATTCTTCCTCCGTAAGCCATGCGTGTTCTAAGAGGCGACTAAAATGCCGGGAGCAAGAGGCTAGTAACCCCCTTCTCCTGTATGTATTACATTAAAAATATGAAAAACATTTTTACTTCTCTTTCGGGTGACGCTGCCTCGGTGGGAGACGGCTGATGTGTAACAAAAACTGAACCATAAATCAACATGAATTTCGCAACAGCATCACATCTGACTATTAAACTTGAGTTTCTGTTCGAATATACAAAAAAATATTGCTAGGGATCTGTCCCTCCTGGTTAAGCAGGGAGAGTTGCGACCCCCTACGGGCTTAGCGCTTCTCCATGAGTGTATTAGCATCACTTACATAAAGTGTTGGTGGCAGGGCGAGGGAGCAGAGGGGATCTACGCCAAGATTGGTGCGCCATTCCGTCAGGACGACAGTGACCTGGACACCAGCAACACTGAAGCCATTGCTAAGGTGCTGAGAGGCACTCACTTCTTCATCAAGGTAGAAACTCTCTTTCTCTCCTCAACCTCAGCCTCTTTCTCCTCCTCCTCCTCCTTCTCTTCTTCACCCTCCTAAATAATCTCTTTAGAATCCCCTTCCTCTATTTTCTGTTTCTTGTCCTCTATTTTTCTCTTCCTCTCTCTCTTATCATTTTCCTCCTGCTCTTATTCCTCCTCCTCCTTTTCCTCCTCATCCTTCATCCTCCTCTTGGCTGAAGCTTTCTTGAGTTATGAGGAAATTAAAATCGAAAAGTTGAAGGAAGAAGAGAGAAAAAAGAAAACAAATTTAGATAACCTGTTAAAAGTCCCCCCCTCGAGGATACCTAATAAAAATAATAAATAATAATAATAATAATAATAATAATAATAATAATAATAATAATAATAATAATAATAATAATAATAATAATAATAATAATAATAATAATAATAATTATTGTTATAAGAATAAAAAAGGATAATGATAATAACATTGATAATAATAAAAATAATAATTCGAAATGTTTTATAACACCCGTACCGGCTTAGCGCCTTTGTGTAAAACTAATAATAATTCTATTATTACTGTCTCCCTTTGTGTGTGTGTGTGTGTGTGTGTGTGTGTGTGTGTGTGTGTGTGTGTGTGTGTGTGTGTGTGTGTGTGTGTGTGTGTGTGTGTGTGTGTGTGTGTGTGTGTGTGTGTGTGTGTGTGTGTGGCCGGGGTGCAGGAGCGATCCTTCCTGGACTTCGTCATAGAAGAGAACTACCGCAGGACGGGCCGGTGCAACCTCCAGCTGGCGGCTGGTGAGTTCTTCCCAGCTGGCTTCGGCTGGATCCACCGCAAGCACGACTCTATCGGTCAGCTCTTCAACAGAGAGTGAGTACACTCTTGCATTTCCAATCTTGTGCACTGTAACCTGGAGTGTCGTTGCAGAGTCACCCAAAGAAGTCACCCGTATCTATCTAACACAGAAAATACATGTAAAATCTAGTCATTATCACAATTTTTCATGTTAAAACCTTCCGATCTGAAGAAAGCAACAAAGAATATAACATCGACAATTAACAATAAAGACGCCATGAACCTCATGGTCTCTCTTCACAGGTTCGTTCTCATGCAGCAGATGGGATTATTCCAGACCTGGAAGCTGAAATACTGGCCCAGACCCAACGAGTGTACTAAGAGAAGCTCCAGAGCAACAACCACCAAGGTATACGTCTCTTCTACTAGCATACAAAATACCTTCTACTAGCATATAATATACCTTCTGTCATATAATATACCTTCTTCTAGTATATATACCTTCTACTAACATATAATATACCTATCATATAATATACCTTCTTCTAGTGTATATACCTTCTACTAACATATATACCTACTAGTATCAGATTGCTTTTTGCTATTTTTTTGACACACCTCTCATGTTTTCTTAAGATAGATTCAAATAACTTTACTAACATAATTGTTAGTACATTACTAATAAAATTGCTAGTACAATAATACTATAATTGCTAGTATGTTACTAGTATAATTGCCAACATACTATTGATAGACAGGAAACCAGGAGCATTCGAGTTTGAAGTAAATGAAATTTTAATTGCAGATGAATGCGATTATAAATTTAATAAGTGTAATTGAGTCTTTGTATTTCTCATTAGCTATGATGGGCTGATGAGAAATGCAACTGGAAAATAATGTGGCAATACCGACAAGATGTGGAAAAATTCACTTATGTGCGTTTCGCCACGAGTGATTTCTTCAGTCCTGAGGATTAAATAAGTCAAATGTGGCGAAACGTTTCCTGTATATTAGTGTCCTTTTCCACATAAAAGAAATTACAACTTATTTTTTTTCTTGATCAAGCAATTGTAATCGAAAATCTGGAAGAAGAGTGAATAAAATTGTAATTGTCTTCGAGTCATGTAAATAATCCAAGCCTGCAAGTCTTGCTCTGCCTACAAAAAAGATCATCTTACGTCTAGTAGTTACTAAACTCGTATGTTTTCCACAGGCTTTGAACTTCTCTGACATGCTGGGATCGTTTACAGTCCTTGGCTTCGGATTTCTGTGTGGCTTGGTGATCCTGGCATCAGAGTGCTATTATAAGGTAAGAAGAGTTAGGGAAAGCTAAGTCATTTGTGAGAATGAATTATGATTTAGTGGAGAAGCGTTAAATCCATGGGGATCATTCATTGTCTGAGGAATGAGAGGTAATTAGGCTTGAGGCAAGGGGTGAGCAGTTGTGTTTTCTGTGGCTCAGGTCTTCGGACCAGCGTCATGGTGCCCTACTTGAGTACTGTGAAAGATGGTTATTTGGGCTTAAAGACCGTCAACCACCAGTCTTCCCCTCTCTGATGACGGGTTCTTTGCCTGCCCTGTGGGGAGGATTACGGTTTTTGCTATCACGACCGTACTGGGATCCCACGAGACCTAGTTTAGAACAATCCATGGCTGGCACTGGCCTCGAGCAAACAATTTCTTAATTGTAGCACTTATTACTTATGTCTGAGCACTACACTCAGTGTGAACAGCACCAGATCACAACTTCGGATCATGGCTCTTAATTTGAATTGTTACATTCGTTTAAACCTTTCAGGGGAGGTTCTTTGATGCTGGTGAGGGGCTCTTGATCTAGGAAATTGGATCTGTACTCCAATTCCTTGAACAGACTGGATGCCTTCCATTCCCTCAAGGTTTCGCGCCCTCACCTCAAGTAATTATAATAATAATAATAATAATAATAATAATAATAATAATAATAATAATAATAATAATAATAATAATAATAATATTTATTTTTATATCCCCAGAAACTGAGATTACGCAAGCAGCAACTGACGAGCCACCAGATGGAGACTAAGGAACACTACACATACATGCTGGAGGAACATCTCAATAATCTAACGAAGAGTGCACTGAGACCTTACAGCATCTTGCCTGTCCATCAATCATCGTCAACTCTGGCACCGGGAACACACGCCAACCCATTGCCCAAACTCAATCTCATCCCAGCCACACCTATCCATCACAGTGTCGAGCTCCCACCCACTCAAACACAAGCTAGTACCATTCATTTATCAATGTCAAGTCAGTTTACAACGTGAGCTGGGATTGTGAAAAGTCTGATGTCGACAAAGTCCCTCCTTTTCCTTCCTATCTCTACACACTTATAAGAAACTTGGAATAGGGATGTCAGGGATCATGCAGCAGGTACTGTCATGTCCCGAGTGGCAAAACTATTAGCGGCAGTGACATAATCCACTAATAAACAATAGAGCCAAGGAAGGAGTACAATCAAAGAAAGACAGCAATTGGCGTAGTGGAGACTGTGACCAAGAGAACAAGGAGCAATGGTAAACCAGGACTTCATGGAAGCACAGAAACATAACCAAACTCATGGGAGGTGTAATGAAAAATCTGAGTATGTGAAGGAAACAGCGAGAGTGAGAGGCGGAGATAAGCCAGCAAACTTCATCCTGTTTTTACACAAAATAATTGAGACAAACTATCAATGGAGGTCCATTAGCTGCCAGAGATAATGTACCAAGTTTTGAGCACCTGATGACAATGGGACTAGAGAAAGACGTGGAAAAAAATAACAGAACTACAAAAAAGGGGGAATATAATAGCATGAGAAATTTTGAAAGAAGTGCAATGAGAAATGATACTGAAGTTCACAACTGCACAAGAAAGAGCGGAAGTGAGGCAAAGGGAAGATCTGTATCAAGTATTTAAAAAATGAAGCCCATTATTCAGTCAGGAATGCAGACAGTAGAAGAGAAGGAGCAAGAAAAAGCTTGGATGAAATATAATGTAAATCTAACCACCGAAAACCTGGAATTAAGCTGCAGAACCAGACAAGAATTTGCAAGAGTAAAAGGGGAAGTTGAGAGACAATACGAAAAAGATATATAGCATCAAAGGCCAAAGCACACGAAATTGATCCACAGCCATATAAGAGAATTGTGAAAGTTAAGTGAGGATGGGACCCTGACGGAGAATGACCAGAACTATGGAAACTTAGCAAAAAAAAGATTCAGAGATTTTTGTAGACGTCAGTGAGGAGTTACCAGAAGCCCCCTGTTGCTAGACCAGATTAACAGGTGCCAGAAAGCATCAACACAAGTGACGAAATAACTAAGCGAGCTTAATGCAGCAAAAGTAGTGGAACCAAACTTCAGATTATGGGTGTTGAGAGCAGCAGAGGCAGTGTGTGTGTGACCTAAAAGCAGAGGTATACAACCAGTCTCTTTAATCAGGACAAGTGCCAGTAAACCGGGAATAATGTAAATGTCCCCATATATAAAACTGGACAGACATGAGGCACTGATCTACTGGCTGGTCACTAACTTCTATATGCCAGGCGTTCAAGAGAAAATAACAGAAATATAGGATGAATGGGACACTTGTGTGGAGCAACTGGGAACCATTGAGGAAACATTTCTCCAACCAGTGGCTTCTTCAGTCCAGTACAGTGAAGAACAGTGGAAAATGATAATGAGGTAATCAGTCACTCAGCCTGGAGTCGATGTGTCCAGTCCATCATTCTTGGACAGAATGCAGACTCCAGGCTGAAGGACTGATTACCTCATTTCCCACCGTTCCTCACTGTATTGGACTGAAGAAGCCACTGGCTGGTGAAACGTTTCCTCAATAGAGATTCCAAAATGCTGCACACAAGCGTCCCATTTACATTAAAGGGAAACAGGATTTTTAGAGCGTCTGGAAAGAATATTCTTTCCAGGAAACCATCAGGGATCCAGGCCGAATAACACTGGTAGCTGAGAATCCAACACGACGCTGATTATTTAAAGTATTTATTGTTATCGATTCAAATGATGTACTTAGAACAACAAACCATACCGCGGGTGGGAATAAAACCCGCGGTCAGAGCCATGAAACTCCAGACCGACGCGCTAGCCACTCTGCCAGCTGGCCCGTGGTATGATTTGCTTGTAATCGTGTCATTACGATTTCGTGAGTCATGATTCCAACACCGAGGGAAAGCACAGGTTAATAATCCAATTATCACTGGAGCAACGTGTCGTTAGAGGGTTTCTTTTTTTTTATATATATATATGATTTTTACAAGATTAGGTTGAGATTCCTAACTTTATTTACAAGCTAAGAACTGTTACCAACATCAGCTCATTTAAAAGCCTTTTTAATGTTATGAGACACGCAAATAGGGAACAGAATGAAGTTAGAGCCATCTGTGGGCCAGCATTTTCATTTACTAAATTTCTCGTTGTTGTCATTATGTTGTACCAACGTTCCAGGCTCGAGTCGTCCCAGGAATAAATGATCTCAGCTTTACACTCTTGTGGGTTTGGCACTTAGTTTTGATTATATTAATAGTAATCGGCTTTACAGAACGAAACCTTATCCCAAGGTAATTTTTTTCTATTGTTTTCTATCTCAACAGCTCTGACCCTGCTGGGTTTATCGCTTTCTTGATAATAATAATAATTCTCCATATAAAATCTTTGTTAAAAAGATGGTTTATTTCGGTTTAATAAAACACCTTTAACATTAATATATATTATATACTAAAGCAAATAATTCTAACCTATAACAGATATAATGATGCTGAGAGTATAATGCACGTTAGTGTTAATACAATGGTTATAACTATATTTGTATTTTCAATCTAATATTTTATACATTGTTAAAATGCTGTAACATTTATATTACAATGATAATAACTAGAGAGATGAGGCTGGAATAGGAGCATGTCAACATGAAGTCTGAAATATGTGGCTATAAGACACTAGACATGACTGAAGGGTGAGAGATGCTGACAGCCTGGTAGACAGCAACTGTGTGGAGCCAACCTGGAGCCAAATTTTAACTCCATGTCTCTGATTCGAGACATGGATCCATCTCTCTGATTCGAGACATGGATCCATCTCTCTGATTCGAGACATGGATCCATCTCTCTGATTCGAGACATGGATCAAACGGCGTGATGACTGACAAGTATGATGTCGGGTGAATCCAGCAACTTAGTAAGTCCGAATAGTTTGATTTCTTTGTATTGAAAAGATCAGTATGGCATGAGGATAGAATCCCGACTCGAAATCGTAATAACGTTTGAGCTAGTGTACGCCCCAGCCATGCTAGTGTGGGAATCATTTGCAAAAAAAAAAAAGATACATTTGTGGTCACAGTGGTGGCCCATGCTAACTTCCCCATGGTGTATAGAAATATACCTAGTTGGGTGAACCTTACTAGAGCCACCTGGTCCAGTGGTTAACGCACTGGCTTGAGTTTTAGGACTCGCTGGCCATTGGTTCTAATGCCTCCCATTCCCTGATTTTATCATATCCTATTATTGTCATGAAAAAACAGACCGGGTCACGGGGGTATTGACCCCCAGAACACTACTTTGTATACTACACAAAGAAATTAGGTTGTTTATTTTGCTTGTTCCGACACATTTAAACAAAAATTAGGCATACTGGTCACAGACTGGGCAGCAGGGGCGTTGCCCCCTGAAACCCTCTTCAGGTATCTCCAGGTATACTAGAAGTACTTTAGGCAAGTGTACAAAATTAAAACTATATTATCCTCCCCAAAAAATTCTGAAGAAAGTCTGTCCTAAAAAATATAATAACACTTTATAACTTTTGCATTCCCAGTACAACCAGCTGAGCTCCACTAGATCCCGTACTCACCACAAACACTTTCAGTAGTCGTAAGTTTGCGTCAAAGTGTAGTAAGTATTGCCTTAAGGAGAATTTTTTTTAGACAATTTTTATGAAATATCTAGGATACAATCCTCATGCCCTTAACTTCAATAAAAAAATTTAAACGATTCTGACTTGTTACCCAAATTGCTAGTTTTACCCATCCTCTTCCCTTCCTACTTAAACTTCATCTAAAAAATAGGTTGTAATGGAGAGGTTAGGTGTGGAGAATACCCTATTTCCACCATATTTCCTATTTTATAATCTGCTAAAGTTATCTTTATAACATTTGTTAGGTTTAAAGCCTATCTACTACACGAGGATCATTAAGTCTACACTTAATACACATCAGTTAAGAATATTTTAAACCCTGAAACAGGAATTCAGTTCAAGTCTCAATATATATGCACTGAGAAACCTGTTTAGTGTATATATGCTAAGCAATACATACACAGAAATACACACCTTTCAGCATGTATTCAAATATACACATCGTGTATATACACGAGAAACACACCTACAGTATATTTACTGAATAACCTTTCTTGGAGTATTTAATTTTAAAAAAATACACCTGGTGTATATTCACTAAAAATGTATACATCTTGGTGTATATTCACTGAGGAATAAACTTGTTATCCTAGCGTTATTTTTTTTCAAATATCAATAATTGCACCTCTGATAAACCTCACTGGTTGTGATAATGCCACTCCACAAAGCTCCTTTGTCTCTATTACTTGTTTATTTTGTCTAGATAGCCTGGCTTCCTTGTTCTAAACTCATTAGTAAGTGGTACTTGGTATTTCGGCTCTTCTTAAGAAATGCTCCAGTTCTGTCCTTAGTGGAATGTGGTATTTGGTCTATGATCTTGATAGGAGGTGGTCTCCTAGTAGACTTTGGTCACCCGTCACTCTTATTACAAAATAGTCTTCTGCTTCAGTTATTCGTGTTACCATATAGTCTCCTGGGCTGGATCATAGAGTAACTTGTCGTTGGGTGTTGGTTTAATAAGAACAAGACACGAGGTCACCATGCATTATGGTCTTTCTGTCTCCTCTACAGCATAGCCTCCTCGGTCTCTTCAGTGAAGGTTGGGGTCGAGGACCTGTCGTCACCATTGGGATAAAAGGTCTCTGGTTTCTCCTCCTTGCCTGCTGTTTCCTGTAATTATAAAGGTCGTGTTTAAACATTTTTTTCAAAAAGAAATAAACAATGGCACAGTCAATATTTAAATCCGGAAAGTTTAAGCCAGAATTTCAATCTCGGGGGTTTAAATTGCACAAGTTGAAAAAAAATCAATGATACAGTTTAAAAAACATGTTTTCAGTATATATGTAAACATTTCTTACGTTATTGTGGCTTTTTGGCCACTGGTCAATATGTTTAAAATCCGCCATTGAAAAAAATTATGCTATTTACATGTGGAGGACTTTTTCCCCTTCCCTCCTCACCCTATGGCTGCAACACTGCAAATAAACAATGTAGATAATAATGTCTAACTTATATCCATAGGGAAATGAGTTTTCCTTTAGAGGTCTGGGGATGAGGCAGCTATCTCCTTTGTTCTTCCCTAGACACAAGTATTTTCATGATGGTACAAAGGAAGTACAATGCTGGTACACCTCTAGAGAGAAGTGAGTGGTGAATTTTGTGAGCCTTGTAAGGCAGTACACCTGGTAGTGTCTCCTAGTATACACCTGAGTGACGTCTTCCTACCTGTGTATCCTTAGTGGCTTGTGTATCCTGAGTAACATCCTCCTTGGCTTCTGGTACCACTTCCTTGATGCGCTCCAACATCTCCTCCAGAGGTGATATCTGTAAACACATTATTATGCAGAAATCTTCATTACTATGCTGGAAGCTTACAAAAGATTATATTCACTAAGAATTCTGAAGTTCTCAAGACTTCTATAGAATCCCACACTGGAAGCTTCCACAAGATTACTATCTCACAGCATTCTGACATTCTCAAAGCTTTAAATAAGATCACTCGCACAGCGTGAGAAACTCGAGGCTTCATAAGATTACAGTCACATATTTGGTTTATTACATTTAAAGTTTATAGAGTATATGAGGATGATGAAGACTGTATACCACTTGAACTAGATTTAGAAAGAATATAGGAAAGAACTGGTTTGGTAATAGAGTTGTGGATGAGTGAAATAAACTCCCGAGTACCGTCATGGAAGCTAAGACATTGTGTAGTTTTAAAAATAGGTTAAATACATGTGTGGGTGTGAGTTGGACCTGACTACCTTCTGCTAATAGGTCTGATGCAGTGCTCCTTAAGTGGATGTGACTTAGACCTACCTAGCATGGGCCAGTAGGCCTGCTGCAGTGCTCTTTTTTTCTCGTGTTCTAACGAACACCAAACAACAATACATTAGTCCCTTCATAATAGGGTTGTGAACTCTCATCATATATACACTTTTCGGTGTATATACTTTATTTTTTGCAATATACATCATGGTTACTAACTTAACCCACCTCAGGGTACTCTTGACTAGCCTCGTCGTCCGGGCTGGCTTGGTCGTCATCTCCTCCAGTAACTTCCTGCTTCTTTTCCTGTAAGTTACCAAGAATATAATATATACACAAATAACCTGCACATAGGAGAGAGGAGCTTACGACTATGTTTTGGTCCGACTTGGACCATTTACAAAGTCACACTGACAGAAAAGAGTGAGGGAGCCAGTATATTTATAAGCGAGAGGGACAAGGACAGGACCAAGAGAGGAAGAAAAAGTAGTAATTATAGTGGTAAGGCTGGTAGTGGAAGTAGTAGTAGTGGAAGAAATGGTAGAAGTAAGGAGAGTAGTTGAGTAGAACATTAGTGGCCAGATTTGTTGCTGTACTCAATATTAATGCCAATAGTGTTTCTGTTTATGTTCACATTAAAATTTGGATAAGAAACCCAAGATGAGGTTCTGTTCCATCCTGAACCATTGTATTGTCAGTTAGCTGTGACATACTGTCACATAAGCTTCAAATACATCCACTCCACTACACCCGGGGTCGGGTCAGGTCAGGTCAAGTGGCACATAACATCAGTTTAATTTCAGAAAACATCACAAAAATAATAACTTTCTTTTAAATCTCTCTGAATTGCATCTTAATGGAAAAATGCATTGAAATTTCTACCAAATATAAGAATATTTTAATGATTATATTCACGAGGAAGCGCTTAACCCATAAGTTAATAAAATATAAGATATCAAGAGGGGAATACAAAATAAGCTATCAAAACACTGACTAAACAGCTCATAACTAACCTACGATTTTTGGATAAATTCCACTCAAGACTGACCTTAAAGTTAATAATGCCATCAGTAGCGCCTCCAGCTGCCGCTACCCGAGCCTCCAGCTCCAGGATGACAGAGCGGTTGGTTTTGCGAAGCATCTTTCTGAAGTCGTGCAAGCCTTGGTCGTCCTGATCCACAGTGTTTCTGTAGACACATCAACATTACTCCAACACACCAACAAAATTACTCCATAACTCCAACACTCGGCTTACTGACTTGAGACACGTACGCAAACACTAACTCATTTTTATCAGAAAACATTTCAGTTTTGAAACCTTGACCATTTTCTCATATATGTCCTAGTGTTTGCTCACGTGTACTTTTAAACCACTTGTTGGTACCAATTATTAAGATTCATGTCGCTAATTATTCTTACACCATCATTTCTCCTATATTTTTCTAATCCCTTTACCCACCATCACACTTCCACTCATTCTTATAAACGGCCCAATGTAATCTGTACCATTAATATATAGTGTACAGACTGCTTAAGAGGCACGTCAGTTCCCCTGTCTTCTAAAAACATATTTTCCATCTATAATCTACCTTGTCCACAATTACTGCCGTATTTGCTTTGTCTGCACCTTACGAAAGCAGACAAAGCAAATGCAATGGTAATTATAGACAATGTAGATTTTACGGGAAAAATAAACGATATTAGGAGACAGGGAAACTTCATGCACCTCTTAACTGCATCCATACACAGCTGGCCCACTTGTAACCATAAATGAAGACTGTAACCAATAATAAAGAGGTGTACCTCTCACAGTCATCACCAATTACAGGTAACTTACGTGTAACCATTATGCTGACGCTCATTCCATGTGTTGACAACAACAGAGGGCCTGGATGCTGGCGTCTTGATGTAACTGCTGCTGTATTGGTTAACCTGGATTGGTTTGGTGAAGTTGCTGAAGTTGGGTGGCGGTCTGTAGCTGTTGCTGCCTGCAAACCTGTTGTACGACGAGGTTGTGGTGGGGGTGGTGGGGGTCTTCTTGCTCTCACTGGTCTTGAGACCTGGGATGAAATTGTTATAAAAGACTGACACGTTGATGAATTGGACACGTGCAACACCCCGTGTCCAAACTTATTGAAAAAAGGCAGAATAATTTGCTTATTTGCAGTTAAATATACATATATGAAGATAATTATTTAGTTTACATGAAGCATTAAGAAACTGACTTAGGAAACCTTGGAATAAATAATAATTATAATTTATTCTCATTAATGAAGCTGAACCTGAGATTTATGATGTACTAGTGTACATTATTATGTACTTCATGCGAGTACCAAGTACCTGTTAACACTTGGGTTTTAATCTTTCTGATACACTACTGTTGGCTGGCAAATGCTGTGTTTTTTATATGTTGTAAATTCTTCAAGGTTTATCATCTGCCTAAGCTGTGCTTGTGCGTGCATGTATGTGTGTACGATGTCGTCAGCACATTTACACTATACGACTTGGTATATTTTTATTGACTATGTCTGTCAAGTGATCTATCATTTCTGGCATTACCTATCCTACCCATCTTTACCCATATACCTACCTACTTGCCTGGAGGTAAGTAGGTACATTATCCTACTTGGCACTATTACACTCCACTTAAGAGTCCAACCTGAAATAACTGATCAGTCTGGGCACTTCCTATCACTTCTAAATAAGATCAGGGTGTCTGACCTTGCTCAAAGATAGCAGCTTTGGAGCTGACGTCCGTGGCAGTGACTGAGCACTTCCCTTCTTCATCAGCATCAGTGACACTGAGGGAGGAGTCACGGGTCTTGAAGGGAGCTTCCCAGTCATCATCCTGTTGTCTCCCTTTCCTGAGACATAAAATGAAATCTGTTTTTGAGTGTTCATTGAAAACGGCATGTAAAATTAAAATTTCTGGGGGTTAATAAAGATTTTTATAGGTATTCAGTACATTTTTTCCTTGAGTAAATGGATGAAATCTTGAGTAACTCAATGAATAAAATTATTAGTAAAATGTGAACAAAGGAAGGAAATGGATTCTGTGTATAGTGCTTAGCAGTGACGAAGCTTAAGAGCTGGGGTATATGCTCTAATGGGGTCAGAGCATTTGTATACTAACCTAGTTCTCCTGGGGTCGCAGAACCTGCATATACTAGCCTACTGCTTCTGGGGTCACAGAATGGACGTATACTAACCTAGCCCTGCTGGGGTCGCATAGGAAGGTGGTATCAAAGTAAGCATTGAGCGTGTGGTCGAGAGCCAGCTTGGGCTGAGCCACCTTCACCCTTGTCAGGAGAATCTTGTGGGCTCCTGGAGCCTCAGTGCATACACTATCTAGGTCCAACAAGTGGTTGATTCTCTGCTGTCTCGCCTGAGTCTCCTGCCCATACAGATGTACCTGCAGACAAAAGAGGACTTCTTAGGACACAAGAACAGTAAACAGCTTCCATAGGTAACTTCTATAGGCAGCTTCCATAGGTAACTTCCATAGGCAATTACAGGACTCACTGACATGACCATTCACATTTTATGGCATGGGAAGATTTCGAATTCTTGAAAAAATGGGACAGGACCATAATTTCATCTAAGACCCACAATTAAGGGAAAGAACCTATGATGGCTATTGTTGTGACTTGACAATCGTCTGGTACTGACAGAAACGTATGCATAAGTTTCCTTTAATTGTTCCAGCCTAGTAGTTGCAATTAATGCACAGAACAACAATGAACAAATCTAGAGCACGTTTAGCTTACTCAAAACACATGTACAGATCGTATCAGGTAGTTACCAACGATATTTCAACACAGTTGAGTAGTAGTAGTAGTAGTAGTAGTAGTAGTAGTAGTAGTAGTAGTAGTAGTAGTAGTAGTAGTAGTAGTAGTACTTGTAATAGTACTAGTAGTAGTACTAGTAGTAGTACTAGTACTAGTACTACTACTACTACTTCTGCTGCTGCTGCTGCTGCTGCTGCTGCTCCTGCTACTAAGGTGCCTCAATGTACGTTATCCCTACGACTATTCTGTGATTCACCTTGCCTTTCATAGGCCCATTTGATATGTCCACTCCCATATATCTGAATATGTTTACTTCCTCCACCCCGGTATCCAGACTTTCATTACCTATGCTCTTTATTATCAACATCTGCCTCTTTCCTATGTTGACTTAATTTCCTTCTTTCATGTACTCCCCAAATTCCTTCACTAGCCTCTGACGCTTCTTTACAAACTATCCCAAAAGAACTGTAATGTCTAGAGAGAGAGAGAGTGCTCTTGTGTGTACATTTTTTTTCCAGCTTCTGTATAACTTAATAAAGTTTAACATAAAGTGGTACTTTGGCCACATAAAAACTTGTTCCACAATGTGTATGTTTTCTTTAGTAGACAACTTAGCAGTGACTTTGTGGTAATGGCCATCCCTCTCACCTGCTGGGAGAAGTAGACAAGTTTCTGCTGTTTGTCGGCACGGTAGACCTGCAGCTGCTGGAAGAGAGTCCTCATCTTCCACTTCCTGAAGTAGAACTGGACGTAGCGAGCAGCCTCCGCCTCTATCGTATCTGGTGAGCAGGAGATGAGAGCATCACTGTCGTGGCCTCCACCACACTGTACTGGTGAATGGTAACCATGTACTAATTGTAGCTTTCACAGTACTTCTGTACTGGGTGTTGCTGGGTACACACTACAGGGATGGTGAGGTACACACTACAGGGTTGGTGAGGTACACACTACAGGTGTGGTGAGGTACACACTACAGGTGTGGTGAGGTACACAACACTTCTATCAATAATAATGACAGACACCACCACCACCATTATTATCACCATCAAGAACATCACCATCACACTACCATCACCACCACCACACTACCATCACCAACACACTACCACCCTTACCACCCCCAGGACATCAACTTTTCCAACCCTACACACTAACCTTCACCAAATCTCTGGCGCTCCTTTATTCTGTTGATGATCTCCAGGTTCTTCTCGTGAACCTTGACGCCTTTGGAGTCTGGGGATTCCAAGAAGATGTCAACAACAGATGCTTAGTCTGACAATATGGATATTCTCGATTGCAAACAAACCATACCACGGGCGGGATTGAACCCGCGGTCAGAGAGTCTCAAAACTCCAGACCGTCGCGTTAGCCACTGGACCAGCTAGCCACAATATTCTCAAAATGGATATTCTCAAAATGATCTCTCCTTTTACAATAAAAACACCGAACTTTTTATATATGCATTTCACAGATCATCTTGTAAGAAGATTAGACCCGCTCTGTACCTATAATGGCAGTTTTTCAAAATGGCAACCACGCCCGTATTAAAGTCTGCGGCAACATGGCTTTCTAACCATGATAAGTCAATATTGGAAATAATAATAATGATACTAACAAATAATAATAAAGATACTAATAGTAAATAATAATAATCGGTCAAATAATTCTTGCACAATTCTCAAATTCATAATGGATAGCTTTTAATTCTTTGAAGTGTAAAGAGACCTTATAGACAATATCAAAGGTATACACAAGGCTATACACACTTAGAAGTTTGTATGTGTATATACACCAACCCCACTTTAATCCCTATTTTAGAGATAAAAGTATCCTTGTTTGGCATTGTATGGGTGACTTACATTCTTTCTGAACCTCGTGTGGGTTAAAAACTTAAAATAACCCAAGAAAGAGAGGAGATACTTACTGTCTTGAGGCTTGGTGATCTCTGACTTATTCTTATTCTTCCTGAGCATGTAAGATCGCATCACAGCTTGAATCTTGATAATTTTCTTCACACTCGACTCATACAGTCTGGGAAAGATTAAAAATATCTTAGAATGTGAGAGTTATTGTTGTTGTTCTAAAAAACTAGGTGTGGGGCTCTGGGTTGGGAACTAGCTAGCTTTCTAGCTGGCTGACTGGCTTTCTTGACTGGCTTGTTCTCTGAGTGACTGGTTGGCTTTATGATTAGCATGTTTAATTAGTAGATCATTGCTCACTCGGTACTGACTGTGGATGCAGGATTGATTCACGCCAGGATCCTGTGATCCTCACAGGAAACTGGTAAACTTTTTCATTGAATCTCGGAGGAAACTAGCAACTAGTCAAACGGTATAAACTAAAAAAACATGGGACTTCACCTGTCCACTGTATTTGCTGTCTCCATATTTAGTCACCTCTGCATTCGACTGACGAAGACTGCCAAGTAGGCGAAACATTCCAGAAATATACCTAACTACTGCATAATTGTCTTACTCATCTCCATCAGTGGTCGTCATCTCCCTCCATCAGTGGTCGTCATCTCCCTCCATCAGTGGTCGTCATCTCCCTCCATCAGTGGTCGCCATCTCCTTCCATCAGTGGTTGACTGACCTTGGCTGCCTCCTCACCTCTCGGTCTTAAGCTTACAACTGCTTTTTGCCAGGTTCCTTTTCATACTACATATAAATATAAAAAATACAACGAAACATACTAAATTCCTCTGAGGAAAGGAAATGGAGTACCTGGAAAGAAATTCCTCATTGTAATACTTGAGGAAGACCTTGTCCTTGCCGATGGCCCAGCCCTCCATCCTGAGTCGCAGGAGAAGTAATCGAGCGTTGTCCTTCGTCACATCTACAGGTTCGTGGAACTCAAACGCTAGGAACTGGTATCTGCCCATCATGATAAAACCATCAGTACTTCACGAAGACACACACAAATTGCAGAGCTATTATTGTGACAGCATTTCGTTCAATGTAGAGCTTTACACGGGGCGAAATGTTGTCCCAATTAAAGCCTGCTTTGTAACTTGTGCATTTTCCTACAAGGCAGCAGCACACTACACAAGCACCGCCTATTTTTGTCAACAAAGGACAGTCAGATATAACAATATTCGAAATGAATTGTTTTTATACGCTATAGTGGCAAATCTCTTTGGTCGTCCTCTACTAAAACGCCAAGTTATTTATTACTTTCACTCAAACCCATTAGATTCAATCATGAAATACTAGTTTAACGAGTTAAAACAATGCAATATAGAGGTCAGAAGTTAACGAATCTGAAGGGATTGTATTGGAACACACCTCGGTGGACACCCTTCAAGAAGAACCCTGATGGTGAAGGGCGCCTCATTCAGGAAAATGGAGGTATCCTCCCCTTTCCCCGGATAAACCCTAACCACCTCCCATTCCCTAGATACTAATATAATACTACAAATTTTAAGGGACATCAGTACAGATATCTTTATGCAGTGTCTAGGGAATGGTAGACTATCAGATGTGATCTATAGGAAATGGGTTTCATCCCCAATTATTTGAATTCAACCCCCCTTCACCACCCCTTGGAACACTTTATTAAACTTAAAGGATCAAGAAGCATATCCACGAACCTTCGAAGGAATTCCTGGTAAGGAATCCTGTAAGAGAATCCTTGCTGTCGAATCCTGATAGTGTCACATATAGCATGGTATTTGATTTGGTGTTTTATCATGTCACGGTCGAAGATAGAGCCGGAGTTGTCCATGTTGGAGCGGATGCATCTCAGGAAGTGAGGCTGAGAGTTAGTGAGCTTGTAGAGCAGCTCTATGAGAGAGTACCGAAAGTTCATGGCTAGTGTGTGCATGTGTTGACTCTGTGACATCCGTCCCTTCGATTTAGTGTTAAAACGCTGTAGGAAAAAACTCAAATTTAACATTTCTCCATCCACCCCTCCCTCCCACCACTCCTTCCATCCTTCTTACCATCCACCTTCAGCCTTCTGGAGACTGAACCTCCAGTGTAAACAAGTCTCTGACTTTTGGGTTATCCAAGGTAATATACACACACACACACACACATCTTACTACGCAATAAGATCAGGGTAAACAGATATCACAAAATGTAGAACAACCACTGAAAAAATCCAAGCACTTTCACGATTTTCACTATTTTTCACAGTGGTTGTTCTGCACATCTTACAATGTAACCAAATTGTAAAGTTGTGTAATGTGCTCAAATATGAGTACTTAAGCCCCGAACATCTTTGAGAGCCGTGAGTGTGACCACTCAGTTATGGTAGTTGAACTGCCTGCACCAGATACCTGTCATAGATACCTGTTAATCTTAACTGATTCACTCACTGGTAGTGACAGTCACAGTGTGAATCTTATCTTACCAGAACCACAAGAATGGAAAACAAGTAAACATGCATCGTATCCGGCCAGAAGCACAAGACTGGTAAACATGCATCGTATCCGGCCAGAAGCACAAGACTGGTAAACATGCATCGTATCCGGCCAGAAGCACAAGACTGGTAAACATGCATCGTATCCGGCCAGAAGCACAAGACTGGTAAACATGCATCGTATCCGGCCAGAAGCACAAGACTGGTAAACATGCATCGTATCCGGCCAGAAGCACAAGACTGGTAAACATGCATCGTATCCGGCCAGAAGCACAAGACTGGTAAACATGCATCGTATCCGGCCAGAAGCACAAGACTGGTAAACATGCATCGTATCCGGCCAGAAGCACAAGACTGGTAAACATGCATCGTATCCGGCCAGAAGCACAAGACTGGTAAACATGCATCGTATCCGGCCAGAAGCACAAGACTGGTAAACATGCATCGTATCCGGCCAGAAGCACAAGACTGGTAAACATGCATCGTATCCGGCCAGAAGCACAAGACTGGTAAACATGCATCGTATCCGGCCAGAAGCACAAGACTGGTAAACATGCATCGTATCCGGCCAGAAGCACAAGACTGGTAAACATGCATCGTATCCGGCCAGAAGCACAAGACTGGTAAACATGCATCGTATCCGGCCAGAAGCACAAGACTGGTAAACATGCATCGTATCCGGCCAGAAGCACAAGACTGGTAAACATGCATCGTATCCGGCCAGAAGCACAAGACTGGTAAACATGCATCTTATCTGGCTAGACTCATAGGAAAAGACAAAAGACTGGTAAATATGCATCGTATCCGGCCAGAAGCACAAGACTGGTAAACATGCATCGTATCCGGCCAGAAGCACAAGACTGGTAAACATGCATCGTATCCGGCCAGAAGCACAAGACTGGTAAACATGCATCGTATCCGGCCAGAAGCACAAGACTGGTAAACATGCATCGTATCCGGCCAGAAGCACAAGACTGGTAAACATGCATCGTATCCGGCCAGAAGCACAAGACTGGTAAACATGCATCGTATCCGGCCAGAAGCACAAGACTGGTAAACATGCATCGTATCCGGCCAGAAGCACAAGACTGGTAAACATGCATCGTATCCGGCCAGAAGCACAAGACTGGTAAACATGCATCGTATCCGGCCAGAAGCACAAGACTGGTAAACATGCATCGTATCCGGCCAGAAGCACAAGACTGGTAAACATGCATCGTATCCGGCCAAAAGCACAAGACTGGTAAATATGCATCGTATCCGGCCAGAAGCACAAGACTGGTAAACATGCATCGTATCCGGCCAAAAGCACAAGACTGGTAAATATGCATCGTATCCGGCCAAAAGCACAAGACTGGTAAATATGCATCGTATCCGGCCAAAAGCACAAGACTGGTAAATATGCATCGTATCCGGCCAAAAGCACAAGACTGGTAAATATGCATCTTATCTGGCTAGACTCATAGGAAAAGACAAAAGACTGGTAAATATGCATCTTATTCAGTCAGAACCACAAGACTCGATGTAAAAAAATAATGATACTTAATTTAAAGAGACGTAAATTTATTGAATACTGGAGGCTGCAAAACTTACTTTCTTTGTGATTAAATACGGAGGTTCGAGCCTCCATTACTACTCACACTGATTAGCTCACACGAGTTTAATAATAATAGTAAATTTTTATACTCACTCTGTGGTCTTTCTTTGAAGTGACTGGTGTTCCAGCTTTGTCCCTGACCTTAGTGTGTTCCTCTCTCTCCACTGTCACATTACCTGTCTTGGTCAGCTTGTTGCAGAACATACTCCGGATGTAGTCATTGCCAGACATCCGCATCGTCTGAATCAATTCTGAAAGTTTAAAGAATTAATAATAATAAACATTATTATTATTATTATTATTATTATTATTATTATTATTATTATTATTATTATTATTATTATTATTATTATTACACTCTAGGAGAACTTGTTATAATGAATATTTTTTACCTATTGTAAGCAGTCACTACAGGTTTAAGAACCTCCCTCGAGGGAGGTTCTTTGATGCTAGTGAGAGGCTCCAAGGAACTGAACCTGACCTTCTCTTCCTTGAATCGAACCTGATTGCCTCCCATATCCCCCGCGAATGTAAACATAATAATAATAATAATAATAATGTAGAGGAGAACTGTGTGCACTAATTCTATATCACAGAGGCAAAGATGAGCCTAAAATTATTTAATAAATAAGCCTATGATTTCTCTAAATACACAGGAAACAAATTCTAACATTTCTTAAAAAGCCTAAATATTTGTAAATGCAGCCTACCACTAGCAGGTAACATCTAGACATTTCTTACAATACAAATGCTAATCCATATCAAATTTCCTGTATAAAACACCCTATAGGCCTAGTTATAATAAGTAGTTTAAGTTTTTATTTAACGTGACTTACAATAAAATTTTTTTTATAGTAAATGTGTTGTGAGATTTATATATCACAACACTTAGGAGCTTTTGTTAAGTTGGAAAAAATCTTACCAGCGGAGATGTGGTCGCGGTTCTTCTTAACAAAGCCGTGAATATCATATTTGACTCTCCCTACATAATGAGAGATGGCGAACTTGTACTCTGAGACCTGCTGTAGCTGCTTCTGGTTCACCCGCTGCTTCAGTTTGTCTGTAAAACACAAATGGTGTTTTAACTATCCATTCTTTGAAAAATAATGATTCTTGAGACTTCTGGTTCTCACATTTAACCTGTATTTTCGGAAATGTGAATTGGATGGCCTCTTTGTCTGCCTTGTGGCATTGTTAGTACTGAATGACTTCCAGGATGGACCCAGACCTCTATTTTTTTGAATTTGAGGTTGTTGTAGTAAACTGTTTGATTTGTACGAATCTTAAAGAAACATTTAGTGACAATAGATTAATTTGAAACCATTTGTAATTTATATAAAACCAGGGATGCAAATTCCAATCATCATCCAAGATCTGCATCACATTAAAATGCATCAACAGAACCTATATTAAGAAATATGAAGGATTTGATAAGGACCTGCCTCGTATGGGCCAGTAGGCCTTCTGCAGTGTTCCTACATTCTTATGTTCTTATGTTCTTATGTCAAAGGAAATTTATCCACATCTTCATACCCTGGCGTTGCCTGCTGCAAAAAAACTTCGTAACGACTTAAACTTGTCTGAATCCAGTCATACCTTGCTAAACACTAGCAGTTATAATTGCTTCATTACTGCATGTGAGCTATATTGTAATATTTTTTGTAACTGAATTCATGTCTGTAGAAAACTTACCAGTGTTACAAGATTATTAGTTTGTAAACCATACCACGGATAGGGTTAGAACCAGCGATCAGAGTCACAAAACTCCAGACCGACGCGTTAGCGGAGTCTGGAGTTTTGCGACTGATCGCAGGTTGTAATAAAGTTGGTAGAATTACCGACAATATGTAAAGTAAAAGGACACAAGTGCAACTAATGTGACATTTATTGTGGCAACGTTTCGCTCTTCAGGAGCTTTATCAAGCCATTACAAACAATACATGGACACAGAGGGTATATAAAGGCTCTGAGTGAGGTGCAATACTAGTGAGGTACCATTTCGATGTTCACTAGTATTGGTAGTAGTAGTAGTAGTAGTATTGTATTATTTTTGTTACTACTACTACTACTACTACTACTACTACTACTACTACTACTACTACCAATACTAGTGAACATCGAAATGGTACCTCACTAGTATTGCACCTCACTCAGAGCCTTTATATACCCTCTGTGTCCATGTATTGTTTGTGATCGCAGGTTCTAACCCCACCCGTTGTATGGATTGTTTGCAATCGTGTCATTACGATTTCGTGAATCATTAGTTTGTAAACAGTTCATTATTATCGAAGCTTAATTTTCCAAGTTTAGGGGCCCAGTCCCTGGACCTTAGGTAAGGTAAGGTTCGTCAGGACACAGGACAAGTGTTTCCTGGCACAGGTCTTAGTCAGATGACCTGCCATTGGAGCTTTTGGTCATCTGACCGAGGTGTTCTGCTGGCTTACCGGTCCTTCCCTTTAAAAATTATGGTCATAATTATAACAGCAAAAAACTAGAGCATTGCTGCTCCACCAGACTATTTGTGATGGCAAATGACACCAGGTCATCTTTGTTTCATAAATTCAGATATGAATAGGGAGGTGAAGGAAGGTATTTTTCCATGCATGTCAATATACAGCACGCACGCACAAACACACACGCACACAGGAGCTATGACTCGACCCCCGGCAACCACATATAGGTGTAAATGAATGTATACAATACCAGGTATGCACGCACATGTGTCTAATTTTCACATATAGGCGAGTACACACACACACACACACACACACACACACACACAGAAATGAATATGCACAGATAAGAAGAAAGGCCCAACGACAATATGAAAACGACATAGCAGCGAAAGCCAAATCCGACTCAAAGCTCTTATACAGCCACATCCGGAGGAAAACAGCAGTCAGGGACCAGGTAATCAGGCTAAGGAAGGAAGGAAGGAGGAGAGACAACAAGAAATGACCGTGAAGTATGTGAGGAACTCAACAAGAGATTTAAAGAAGTGTTCACAGAGGAGACAGAAGGGGCTCCAGAAAGGAGAGGTGGGGCACACCACCAAGTGCTGGACACAGTACATACAACCGAAGAATAAGTGAAGAGGCTTCTGAGTGAGCTAGATAACTCAAAGGCAATGGGGCCAGATAACATTTCTCCATGGGTCCTGAGAGAGAGAGCAGAGGCGCTATGTGTACCCCTAACAACAATATTCAATACATCTATCGAAACAGGGAG
This sequence comes from Cherax quadricarinatus, assembly GCF_038502225.1. Taxonomy (NCBI): domain Eukaryota; kingdom Metazoa; phylum Arthropoda; class Malacostraca; order Decapoda; family Parastacidae; genus Cherax; species Cherax quadricarinatus. Next base: position 2,539,868 of record NC_091364.1, on the reverse strand, counting down.
ATTGCCTGAGGCATGGAAGACAGCAAATGTAGTCCCAATCTTTAAAAAAGGAGACAGACATGAAGCATTAAACTACAGACCAGTGTCACTGACATGTATAGTATGCAAAGTCATGTAGAAGATTATCAGGAGAAGAGTGGTGGAACACCTAGAAAGGAATGATCTCATCAACAGCAGCCAGCATGGTTTCAGGGACGGGAAATCCTGTGACACAAACCTACTGGAGTTCTATGACATGGAGGACCAAGCAGGGATGACAGGGAAGGCACTACAATGGATCAGGGAATACTTGCCAGGAAGACAGCAGCGAGTCATGGTACGTGGCGAGGTGTCAGAGTGGGCACCTGTGACCAGCAGGGTCCCACAGGGGTCAGTCCTAGGACCAGTGCTGTTTCTGGTATTTGTGAACGACATGACGGAAGGAATAGACTCCGAGGTGTCCCTGTTTGCAGATGACGTGAAGTTGATGAGTAGAATTCATTCGATCGAAGACCAGGCAGAAGTACAAAGGGATCTGGACAGGCTGCAGACCTGGTCCAGCAATTGGCTCCTGGAGTTCAACCCCACCAAGTGCAAAGTCATGAGGATTGGGGAAGGGCAAAGAAAACCGCAGACAGAGTACAGTCTAGGGGGCCAGAGACTACAAACCTCACTCAAGGAAAAAGATCTTGGGGTGAGTATAACACCAGGCACATCTCCTGAAGTACACATCAACCAAATAACTGCTGCAGCATATGGGCGCCTAGCTAACCTCAGAACAGCATTCCGACATCTTAATAAGGAATCGTTCAGGACCCTGTACACCGTGTACGTTAGGCCCATAATGGAGTATGCGGCACCAGTTTGGAACCCACGCCTAGCCAAGCACGTAAAAAAACTAGAGAAAGTGAAAGGTTTGCAACAAGACTAGTCCCAGAGCTAAGAGGAGAGGCTAAGGGAAATCAACCTGACGACACTGGAGGACAGGAGAGATAGGGGGGACATAATAACGACATACAAAATACTGAGAGGAATTGACAAGGTGGACAAAGACAGAATGTTCCAGAGATGGGACACAGCAACAAGGGGACACAGTTGGAAGCTAAAGACACAGATGAATCACAGGGATGTTAGGAAGTATTTCTTCAGCCACAGAGTAGTCAGGAAGTGGAATAGTTTGGGAAGTGATGTAATGGAGGCAGGATCCATACATAGCTTTAAGCAGAGGTATGATAAAGCACACGGTTCAGGGAGAGTGACGTAGTAGCGACCAGTGAAGAGGCGGGGCCAGGAGCTTGAACTCGACCCCTGCAATCTCAACTAGGTGAGTACAACTAGGTGAGTACACACACACACACACGAGTGTGTGTATGTGTGTGTGTATACCTGGAGTATGCCTGGAGGGTGTTCGCGGGTGCATTAACCCCCGTAACATCCTCTAGTTACATTCCAGGAATGCACACACACACACACACACACACACACACACACACACACACATGCATCAACATGTTAGAGACACTACCAGAGAGAGAGGAGAGGATGAACCAGCAAGGTTGGACCTTGTATTCACCATGAGTAGTTCGGACATCGAGGGTATCATGTATGAAAGGCCCCTGGGAGCTAGTGATCATGTGGTTCTGTGCTTCGACTACATAGTTGAGCTCCAAGTGGAGAGAGTAGCAGGAATAGGCTGGGAAAAACCAAACTACAAAAGGGGGAACTACTCAGGCATGAGGAACTTCCTTCAAGACATTCAGTGGGAGAAGGAACTGACAGGAAAACCAGTACAAGAAATGATGGACTATGTAGCAACAAAATGCAAGGAGGCAGAGGAGAGGTTTGTTCCCAAGGGAAACAGAAATAATGGGAAGAACAGAACGAGTCCTTGGTTCACCCAAAGGTGTAGGGAGGCAAAAACTAGGTGTACTAGAGAATGGAAAAGGTACAGAAGACAGAGAACTCAGGAAAATAAAGAAATCAGCCGAAGAGCCAGAAACGAATATCCACAGATAAGAAGGGAGGCTCAGAGACAATATGAAAATGACATAGCATCAAAAGTAAAGACTGACCCGAAGCTGTTGTACAGCCACATCAGGACGAAAACAACAGTCAAGGACCAGGTAATCAGACTGAGGAAGGGTGATGGGGAATTCACAAGAAACGACCGAGAGGTATGTCAGGAGCTCAACACAAGATTTAAAGAGGTATTTACAGTGGAAACCAGTAGGACTCCAAGAAATCAGAACAGGGGGGCACACCAGCAAGTGCTGGATGAGGTACATATAACCAAGGAGGAGGTGAAGAAGCTGCTATGCGAACTTGACACCTCAAAGGCGGTGGGACCAGACAACATCTCTCCATGGGTCCTTAAAGAGGGAGCAGAGATATTGTGTGAGCCATTAACAAAGATCTTCAACACATCATTTGAAACTGGGCAACTCCCTGAGGTATGGAAAATGGCAAATGTAGTCCCAATTTTTAAAAAGGGAGACAGACATGAGGCACTAAACTACAGACCTGTATCACTAACGTGTATAGTATGCAAGGTCATGGAGAAAATCATCAGGAGGAGAGTGGTGGGGCACCTGGAAAGAAACAAGTGTATAATTGACAACCAGCACGGTTTCAGGGAAGGAAAATCCTGTGTCACAAACCTACTAGAGTTTTATGACAAGGTGACAGAAGTAAGACAAGAGAGAGAGGGGTGGATCGACTGCGTATTTTTGGACTGCAAGAAGGCTTTCGACACAGTTCCTCACAAGAGGTTACTGCAAAAGCTAGAGGACCAGGCACACATAACAGGAAAGGCACTGCAATGGATCAGAGAATATCTGACAGGGAGGCAACAACGAGTCATGGTACGCGACGAGGTGTCAGAGTGGGCGCCTGTGACAAGCGGGGTTCCACAAGGGTCAGTCCTAGGACCTGTGCTGTTCTTGGTATACGTGAACGACATAACGGAAGGGATAGACTCAGAAGTGTCCTTGTTTGCAGACGATGTGAAGTTAATGAGAAGAATCGAATCGGACGAGGATCAGGCAGGACTACAAAGAGATCTGGACAGGCTACAAGCCTGGTCCAGCAACTGGCTCCTTGAATTTAACCCTGCCAAATGCAAAGTCATGAAGATTGGGGAAGGGCAAAGAAGACCGCAGACACAATATAGTTTAGATGGCCAAAGACTGCAAACCTCACTCAAGGAAAAAGATCTGGGGGTGAGTATAACACCGAGCATATCTCCTGAGGCGCACATCAATCAGATAACTGCTGCAGCATACGGGCGCCTGGCAAACCTACGGATAGCGTTCCGATACCTCAGTAAGGATTCGTTTAAGACTCTGTACACCATCTACGTCAGGCCCATACTGGAGTATGCAGCACCAGTTTGGAATCCACACCTAGTCAAGCACGTCAAGAAATTAGAGAAAGTGCAAAGGTTTGCAACAAGACTAGTCCCAGAGCTACGGGGATTGTCCTATGAAGAAAGGTTGAGGGAAATCGACCTGACGACACTGGAGGCCAGGAGGGTCAGGGGAGACATGATAACGACATATAAAATACTGCGCGGAATAGACGAGGTGGACAAAGACGGGATGTTCCAGAGATGGGACACAGACACAAGAGGTCACAATTGGAAGTTGAAGACTCAGATGAATCAAAGGGATGTTAGGAAGTATTTCTTCAGTCATAGAGTAGTCAGGCCATGGAATAGCCTAGAAAGTGATGTGGTGGAGGCAGGAACCATACATAGTTTTAAGGCGAGGTATGATAGAGCTCATGGGGCAGGGAGAGAGAGGACCTAGTAGCAATCAGCGAAGAGGCGGGGCCAGGAGCTGTGACTCGACCCCTGCAACCACAAATAGGTGAGTACACACACACACACACACACACACACACACACACACACACACACACACACACGCACACGCCACTTTTACAATACTACGAGTTGTACAATCTTACACAGTCTAAGTTACAACTTCCACCTCGACCTTTAACTCCCACTTCAACTTACAAGACAAGGAAGCGTCGCTGCCACAGCTCTGGCGACTCTCGTCTTCCAGGATGGCGAAGATGCCACAGTTCTTGGCCAGGAAGAGCTCAAGAATGTGACGGTTGTCTGGGAAGGTGAAGTTCTTGACGGAGATGCCCTCCTCCTTGTAATCTTGCTGGGGACACACACATCATACTGTCACCTCATTTAAGTAACAAATACAAACACAAAAACACACAGCAAAAAAAAAACACAAAACAAGAAAAACACAAACATACAAAAAAAAAAAATACACGTGCACACACACACAAACACACACATTTCGAATTGTTCAGATTAAAAAAAATCTAACCTGTCAATTTATCATAAATACTGCACACTTTTTTTTGGAAAAGGGGGGGATTTTAATAAATTCTTTCAGAAAATTATGGCCAATTACCTAACAATTTCTGACCTCTTCTGCTGATATTTGAGAATAACTTTCTTCTAACTTAAGAAGAGGTATTGGAAGGCTACCAAGATGGTATTTTGAAATACGATATGATACAAAGTTATGCATATTGCATTACTGAACCACCATAGCAACTTTCTCTGGTGGTTCAGTTGGTAGCCGCTTCGACTCTTACACTGAGGGACAGAAGGTTCGACTCCCGGTACGGGTGGAAATGTTAGACATGTTTCCTTACATCTGCTTACCCTGTTCACCTAGCAGTCAATAGGTACCTGGGGGAGAGGATTATAGGACCCCAGTGGAAGCAGGACAGATAGTTCTCAATGATATCCTGACTTTATTAAGGTTATCCTGAGTTACTGATCCTCTGGGTTAATTTTTGGGCTTCATTTCACTGAATCACTAATAAAAATACTTTAACTATTAGAGATTAATGTAAACTCAGTGTATATACTCTTGATGTAAATACATCGAGAAGTTAAACTCTCTCTGGAAAATGCACATACTCACCATCTCCCAGTTGAACACGTATTGGTTGTAGTAGTATTGGACTTGTTCATTAGCCACATTCACAAGAAGGTTCTCTAAGGTGTTGTGGTCGTTCGCCTCAAATCCGAACATGTCCAGTATTCCTATAGCGTAGGGATCACCGCTGGTAGTACAGAGCACAAGTTACCATATTTACAGTGTCTCTTACTAATGATGGTACAAAACACTGACAAGTAATGAATGATACATGTAAGACACATGTATAACACTTGGGTGTCTTCACAAAAATACCGAAGTGTTCCACACAAATCTTCATCATTGCCCCTATATTTAAGTGTTATATAAGAAGACATTTTATTCATTATTGTTATTATGCACCAGAAAATCGTGTATGGTTATTGAAAGTTACAATATTGCAGTTCGAAATACAAATTCAAAACTAACAAAGAAATTGGAGACCTGGGCCTCTCCTACCATTTTTATGTAATCAAACTTCTGGCTTTCTCCCCTATATCTTTCAGTCGTGGCGTGATAATGGTTCAAGATGTATCGAAACAACTTAACATCCATTTCGTGTGCTACTTACATAATATATGCTCTTTTTACCCTACATGAATCACGGCACATGAGCCAGGGTATCTCCCATTCCTCACAAGTCTCCATTCCCTGAGGGTAACCCAGGAGAGAGGAGGTTAGAGAACAAGCATGTTCACTCACAAGACGAATCTGGTGACTGAGAGCTTTGAGTTAATGGAATTGACGACAAAGTCGACGAGGCGGGTGTAGAGTGTCCTAGCCAGAGCATCCCTGCTGAGCTCAGCCTCCTCCTGGGTTTTCTTAGCTGACTCCAATTTCTGCTCGGTCTGCGCTCGACAGTAGTTACATAGCGCCCAAGACAGTTTCTTCTCTTCGATGTCCAAGAGTCTACACACTGTGGAAAGAAAGTGTGAGATAAGAGAAATGCTGTATAATGTAATCATTTATTGACCACGTTTCGCCCATACAGTAGAATTTATCGAATCAGACAAATCTGACTTTATAAAACCCAATGCATGGCCGAAATGTTATCGGTATAGCATCCCATTATACTGGTGTCAAAGAGCAGTTGACAACATCTGCCACCTACCTTCCCTGACCGGCTCTTCGTCAACAATGACTGCTTTCTGGTCTCCGCTGAACTCTACATTGCCCAAGGTGAGAATGGCAGACAACACCAGCAAGATGGTGTGCATCTCACGGTCCCTGAAGCCAATCACCTGCAAGAAACACACTTTAGTAAGCTAAATATTATTTTAATAATGGAGGAATGCAAGACCTATGGCACGTAAGACCTGTGGAAGTCATATTGCTCCAAACCCCTGAAGAATGGAAGGTAATCAGATGTGATTCAAGAAAGGAGTGATTAACTCCAATTCATTGAATCAAGCTTTGAAAAGCACCTTCAGCTTATTCTAAAGTTCGTTTCACACAGCTTGCTCGTACATGTACACTCTAGCAGTCCAGCATGCCTATACATACACAGGAGCAATTTAGCATTTCACAACATAACGATAAACTTTTAACGATATACTTTCAGAATCCATCATGATCGTTTTCTTGAAGCATTTACATGATTTTTTCCCCATGGTCATGGACTGGGCCACAGGGGCATTGACCCCCGGAACACCCTCCAAGTAGACTTCCTCCAGGTATGAACTTCAAACCATTCTCATTTACCCAAATTACTGCTATTTATGTTAACTTCTAAACTCGTATCTGTCATTCATGACTTGATGGAAATGATCTCTGGCAGTTGAAGTGTGTATATAGGAAAGAACAAGAAGCATGAGGAGTGGTAAGGCTCAATCCTTCGTCTACTAAACACAAGACAGACACTGCCTACCTGTATTTCTCAGTTACATAAACATTTTCTCAGCTTTAACCAAAGCGGTACTGGATTCCATCTACCAGTCAGAAGAGAAAAAAATATCACACACCTGAAGATCTTCCTCGATTTTAGCGAACTTTTGAGCATTGGTGACTTCGTTGTCATAAGGATGCTTGCCCAAGTAGCGATACTTCCTGCCCACCTTGAGACCATAGCGAGACAGTCTTTCTGTCTGTGAGAGGCCGTCATACGTGTAGTAGAATACGTGGAAGTTGCCTTCATCTCTGCTGACAAGGAACACCCATCAACATACCCATTACCTTTTTAATGAATTAAATAGTAAAAATTTCGGTACATGGCCTTTTAATGGCGTAATGATGTGCAACAACCATTTTTTGGCACACATGACATACTCTTCCAGTCACTATTGTGCCTTTTTATCATTCACTAAGACATTCATTAGAAAACTTTATGACCTTGTGACCTTTATCAGTTACTAAGGTTCATGCCAATTAGTCGTGTCATCTTGGGAAAGGAATATTCTTAAAATCATAAAATAAACTTTCAGAGAGAAGTCTGGCTTCACATCTGACCAAAAATATAGCAACAGAGAGGAACTGGTAGCAAGGTAAAAGTTAATTTAGCCAGAAAAAAATTAGGATCAATATTCAGTGAAAAGGCATTGTGAACATATATAGTTTTACTGTCTTCCAATCATGTTCTTGAATTTGTATTGATAAAGCCAATGGATGGCAGAACATCTATAATAAAGATACTCAGATGTTGCACTTGTGTCTAATTTTCAACTAATACAGAGTTTCGAGAGTAATCTTTAGAAGAGGTCTTGGTCTATCCTTGACAATTATCAAATTGATTCAAAAAGGGTCGAAACATTATCTAAATTTTTTTCTCAGAAATATGATTTGTGACTGATGTCTGTAGAGTATTGTGATATTTTTTTCTCAATATGAAACTAAAAAAAATAAAATCATGAGAGGACGAGAAGCTCTCACAGCAGTTATATAATGGGCAGAGGAGGTCAGTTTGTCTGCCCGTGTCATTAGTCATATCAACAACACAGAAAATTATTAACCTTCACTCTAACACGTCTGTCCTGATATCTAAAACTTTTTTCCCTTGATATTAAACTGACAAGAACTCAACAAAAGTGGTATTTTATGTCACGAAGTACTGGTGAAGGCTCGGTCCTCCATCCACCTACCAGCTGCCCTCCCTTAACCAGTGTGCTGATCACTAACCTCACACATTACATGCTAGCCTATGTGTGAGACTCACACTCGTCACCTGACTTCGGCCTGTGACCCTCACCTACAACGACTTACCTTGGTTGTTCTGTGACCCGGAACTTGTCCAGCATGAGCAGCCAGACGATAGCTCCCGAGATCTTGCCAGTTTTGGAGAAAGTGATGTCAAAATAACGAAGATGACGGGTGGAATTTGGATTAAGCTGAGTAACAGCATTGCCGAAGGCATCCAGCACAGAGCACACCCTCTTGAGTTTGTCCATCAGACTGGGGTTACTCTGTAAGATCAAGCATTATGTGATTAGATGCCCAGAGAAGTGACATTACAATACCTGGTCAACAGCAACTCTAGTGAAAAGTAAGGTTATGTTAAAACTGAAGATTTATTTTTTTGTTTTTGATAGTGATATTGCTCACCCATGAAATCAATCATAGAAAGAAGCTATGGACTAAAATTTTTGAACCTAAAGACAGGCAGCTCTGCTGAGAGTATTGCAGCTTCACTGTGGCCACAGCATCAGCATCTGTGATCCTCTGCACAGGAAGGTCGGGATTCCTTTAAGGAATACCATTTTTCCCATTCAATCCTCCACAAAAATTAATGTCATACATACAAAATAAGACTTGAAAACATTTGGTTCAGTGACAACTATCAAGTTACAAGCGAAGCCTGGTTTCTAGTAAAAGTTTACTCTAGGTTTCTGATTTCTAATGTGATGGCTTATTTGCTTTTCATTCAAACCCATCAGTCTGAGCTATATTCAATCAGGTTTCAGATCTAGATTTAACAAAAGTCATGGAGATAATGTATTACATTAACACAACTAACACAGTTATCTTATACAAATTGCTACGCCCTTGAGGGTCATTCACAACAAGGAATTGGGTAAAGACAGTCTTATCAACTAATCTCAACCCACTAACCACCTCAATACTCACATAACTAATGTATGTGAACTGATTAATGAGTTGATGAAAGTTGTAGGTCTTGCCACTGCCTGACTCTCCAGTGAGGACAATGGTCTGATGTTCCTTGTGGTGCATCATGTCTTGGTGGGCTCGGTCAGCCACGGCAAACACGTGAGGGTCGTTATGGCTCCGTGACTTCGATTTGTATTTTACTTGTACCTTTAGTGTGGTGGACGAGGCGAGGGGAAGAGAGGGAAGACAGGTGTAAGGATCAATTAAGAAACAAGAGGTGGGATCGGACTCATCACAGCTTGATAACTTATGGTTACTGAGAATGGGAAGACGTCATGTTTAAGTTAGGAAAATAGACAAATTGTAAATAAAAAAAGACATGCAGCATTAGTAGACCTTTATTAGTATGACGTGACTAGAACAACACGCAAATCTTTACATACGAGAACGAAGCTTAAGACAGAGTTTCGCTCCGACTTGGATTTGTGCAATTGATAGACTTGTGTAAGCTGTCATGTACTAATAAAAGTCTCCTTTTGTTGTACGTGTCTAGAAAAACATGATTAGCAATAAGAATGAAAAATTAATTACAATTTGAAATAAAAAAACAACTATGCTTTGACTATCACTAAGAACAAAATCGAATAATTACATCAGCCATAGCTGACGAAGCTTTCCTGGAATCATTAACAATAAGCTCATACTCTTACCTCTTCATCATATTTGCAAGTATCAGCAAAGGGGTTGACTGCCACAAGGACGTCAGCTACCCAAGTGTACACCTTGCCATCTTTCCAGCGACAGAAGAGCGTGTCGAGGACCACCTGTGAACGTAAGTACCAGCTGGTTACTCTTATGGGGATGGGGTAGAAGATTGTCTTCAGCACCAGTTATCCAACACAAACACCAGCTGGCTGTTCCTGTCGAGGATTATCAGCTGGTCTTAGAACTCACACTGGCATCTTGGAGTGAATAAGGCATATGACTATACTATGAGAGAATCAATGGTTATGTGATAAGAGTGCCGCATGACATGTGAGATGAGAGGACCCACAAGGTGTGAGTGGGGAGGGTGACACAAGTAACCACAAGGTGTGAGTGGAGGGTGACAAGTAACCACAAGGTGTGAGTGGGGGGTGACAAGTAACCACAAGGTGTGAGTGGGGTAGGATAAGAGGGGTAACTTACCTCGTCGTTGAAAACATCAAGAGATGCAAGGTCGTCAGTGATCATCTTCGTGGGTTTACTGAGACGTTCGGTCTGTAAGATAAGACAAGGTGAATCCAAATGGTCTAATGCCAACAATAGTGAAGAAAGACTCACGTTGCAGAATATGCTTTTGTGTCATCATTTTTGCTTATTTTCTGGAGCTTTCTAAAGCTCTGCACAGATCAAAATGCTGTCCCAACAATAGATTGGTCAGCAGCTTGCAACAAGAGGCACCAATACTCTGGTTAACATACATAAACCAGTCAACAACAGCCTGACTAAACAAAGATCAAGTCGTGATTAGCAGATGAAAGATTGAGCCTCCACTCGTGCTGGCGCTCATTAACCCATAATTGTTTAGCGCATTGTGAAATAAAAGTTCACAATAGAGCCAAAATACCCACTGTTCCTTTAAAGTCTTTCCGAAACCAAGAATATTTTAGTCTTGCTCCAGAGGGAATTAGATATTTCTCAGTGTAAACACACATTAACAGCAAGAGGAATAATTCTTTTAGCATTTTTGCACTTACATGGGTAACTCAACGTAAGGATTACAATTATAAGGCACATCAATACCCACAAGTTGAACTTAAGACAGATTGGCAGAATACAGAATTATTTTTAGTTAAGATGTCACCTACTGGTAGCTTCCTCCATCCACTGGAGGAAGCCTTTCCCAATAAGTGAAAAGTCACCTGGTATTTCCACGAATGGAGTCTCGCCTTTAGACCTTTTCTTGTGGCTTCCGCCCACAATCATCTGGAGATAAATTCTCAATGATAGAAATATGAGTATCTTGCAGGTAGCAGTAACTATCCTTCAGCATCAGCAGTGGTGGAGGCTTGAGCTTCCGTTAGAAAATCATTATAATTATAATCTTGGTATAAGGCTAAAATTTTAGTGGGTCATCCTGCTCCTGGGGAATGGAAGACAATCAGGCTGATGGAAGAAAGAAGGGGGTAGCATGAACTCCATGGATTAGAAGTCAGTCACTAGCAATACTTCATGAAGGGTATCCCAGTAGAGTATACCTTGAGATATCCTTGGCGAACGATGGATGTTATGGGTCTCTTAGGTACGTAGTCGGAGTCTATGAGCCGTTGTCTCTCCTCCAGCAGTAGATTCCTCAGCTGTAATGATGCCATGTGTTAATCTCTCTAACATAGGATCTCCCTATTTACTGCTGCCATCCCATATATCTCAAGTGATAACCTAGTCATCTAACAGCTGCAATTGGACTGAAGATTACATATGACACACTCGATTAAAGTGGTTCTGTTTCAGTCTGTTGTTGCACCCATGAATAACTGAGTAGTCAGAACAAAAGTCATGATGGTATTACTGGAACTGTACACAAGATGAACCGCCTGTCTAGCTGCAAAGATCAGGTAGGGAAGGACGGAAAGGTTTGAGAATTATTGCCCAGTAAGAAACAAAGGCAGAAAAGGAGGAGGAAGAAAAGGAGAAGCAGCAACAGCAGGAACACAGGTACAGACCAAGTTAACAGTGGTAACATTTCGCCTTAGTAACAGTATGTAAATAAGATAATGTGCAGGTTGAAAATTAGACACATGTGCAACATCTGGGTACCTTTATTGTAGACGTTTCGCCATCCAGTGGCTTTATCAATACAGATTCTAGGACATAATGGGAAGACAGTAGAAGGACTGATTACCTCATCTTTTGCATATAGTTCTACTGTCTTCCAATTATGTCCTTGAATTTGTACTGATAAAGCCACTGGATGGCAGAACGTCTACAATAAAGATACCCAGATGTTGCACACGTTTCGTATTTTAATCTTTTCGGTATTGTATAGCATTTCTATACAATATACAATTTATGGGATTTTATTTATGAATTAGTTTGGACCACCAGGGACTTAACTGATAATGTTCCTGGTGAGCAAACTTCTCAAGAAAATGCCACAGCCCGCATATCGTGTCGTATTTACAGTGCAAGCTGAACACTAAACGAAATACCACAATAAAATACTGTTCTATACCAGTATTTCTTCGGTTCTGTCGACAGTATTTATTGACGTCCAAGAAAGAGGACACTAAAGAATTCTACTTGCAGCAGATAGTATATAATAAAGTATACATATATTTATGTATATTTATGTATAAATGATGGGGTGTACCTGGAATATACCTAGAGAAAGTCTCGGGGGACAACGCCCCCACGGTTCGGTCTGAGACCAGGCCTCGTGGTGGATCATGGTCTGATCAACCAGGCTGTTACTGTTGGGGTGGTAGAAGTGGAAAGTTTAAACATCCTCGGGGAGAAATTTCAGAATTTATCCCTTTGAATTATCTTTATTTATTGCTCTTAGGCTATGGGTTCCCACACTTGCACTTAAGATCCCCATCGATATTGTGGATTATTTCCTAACGAGCATGACACGGGGGCGTTGACCCTTGGAATACCCTTGAGGTAGACCATCAGGAGCGACCAACCTCTGTAGGGTCCTCAGGCACTGCAGTGATGAATGGATGTTCTTGGACCTCCAGGAGGATGGGGCGGTGGTCAGGAGTCTTCACCAAACACCTGTACCATAATTAACATCTCTTATTCATGGGGATTGCAACATTGCCAAGATATGGGTCATGGGGACTATACTAATGGCAGCAAATGCGACTAAAACGTCACTATACCGAAAAATACAGACAGACCTAAAAACTCGCCTACAGCATGCTTCCAATTTGTGAATTAACTGTATCAAAGTATGACAAAAAAAATAGCCAACAATAACACATTGGAGATAAATTGTACAAAATTTAGACACGACTGAAAAAGACACAACTTCAGTATAATGTAATCCTTTATATGTACTGCATTTGTATCTGTTTTTCCAGTAAAACAATACAGAAAAAATAGTTGAAAATAAGGACGGTGCTTTGATGCCCTGGAAAGGGTAGAGTGGGGAGAAAGGGCTTTTTACCCAAAAAACTGGGTTTATCCTCCCTTCCCTTGAATAGAACATGACTGCCTCACGTGCCCTTAGCTGCTACATGACCACTACAAGTCTAGCACTTCCCCTGATAAAAAAAAAAGACAAAAATGAAAAACATGCAGTCTCAGGACACCCACCAGAGGGAGAACACAAACACGATGCTGGAATTTCTCATGATAGGCCTCCCTAAAACAATGAAACGAGATACTGCCGTAATGAGAAGATAAAACATGTATTAATGATAACCAATAAAGATAATAAGGCTCAAAATACATGGAAATACAATATATACATTCAAGATGTATGAAATAGAAAATACAAGATGCCTAATATACGTGACCTCTGTAAATTTAATACCTATAGAAAAGAATAAGCTGCACACCATCAGGTTAACTCTACTCCCATAACTATAAATATGTAAGTACAGGGAACAATACGTCCAAAGTTACTCACTCAGAGATGAAATCAGCGAAGTCTTGCGACCAGTGGGAGACTATCTTGAGGGTGGGTGGTGGGTTGGTCACTATCAGGAAGAGTGCTCGAACTGGGTGGATGTCTGAGTAGGGCGGCTCTCCATCGGCCAACTCAATGGCAGTGATACCTGAGTGTTGCAGATAACCGGTGATACCTGGGTGTTACATATTACCTGTCGTACCTGATATATATAACCAGCGATACCTGATTGCTATTTATGACCTGCGATGTCTGTTGGCATAATAGTCAGATAAATGACAATTTCATTCCGGTGTCAGTCACACATTTGACGTTCTTAATCACAGTGATATTTGACACTGATTAAGAGAATGATCTGCTGAACTAACCATAAAGGTAAAAGCTTTATCATTTCTTCTTGAGGTAATGCATAGAGTTTTATCAGGTTTTAAAGCTCTCTCTGACCCAGGGGCGAATCTACTGTGAGACTAATGAAGCTTAAGCTTCTTGGCCTGTAATCCCTGAGGGGCCCCAGAAGCCACTTTAATCCACATTGCTTAAAATTTTTGGATCTACTGTTCAGAAGGGGTTGCGAAGGGGCCCCCATAACAGTTCAAACTTTAGGGTCCCAAAAATGTAGGTCCGCCACTGATCTGACCCGTGATATTTGCACACTTCTGGCAAGAGAGCGATTGTAAGAATGACGGTGAAGGAGTTTTCTTTTTTGGGTCGGCCTACAGCCGACGGGAGATAGCTGGTCACGAACTGGGATGCAGGGGCGTTGACCCCCGAAACTCCCCTCCAGGTATAGGTAATGATCTTTTGTACAACAATGACAGCTATCGCATATAACAATGCAAGTTTTATAAGCAAACGTGGGTACTACGAGTTACCTAGAAGTAATGTACAGCTATTTACCTAAAAAATATAGGATACCATGTCACCTACGCTACTAAACACAATAGTCCCCTCTAGTCACTGATGCAGTGATCATGTACTTAACCTCCTGACCAGCCCTTTCACTCACTGAAGCAGTGCTCTATTACCTAACCTCCTGACCAGCCCTCTTACTCACTGACTCACTGAGGCAGTGAACTAGTACCTAACCTCCTGACCAGCCCTCTTACTCACTGACTCACTGAGGCAGTGCACTAGTACCTAACCTCTTGACCAGCCCTCTCACTTGCTGAGGCAGTGTGCTAGTATCTAACCTGACCAGCCCTCTCACTCACCGAGTCAGTGCTCTAGTACTCGTCGAGTATGTCCTGGGTTGCTTACCACTCTCAGATCACTCACCGAGGGCCCAGACGTCACAGCGATTGTCATAGTCGTGATCAGCCTTCTGCTCACACTCTATCACCTCCGGGGCCATCCAGTACGGTGTGCCCATTGCAGTATTGCGTCTGCCTCTCGTGGAGTCTAGGTGACCACACTGGCCTGAAACACAGAAAGTTGTAATCTGCACGTAATGAAACCAAAACAGTTGCGGGTAAAGCACTTATGAGCACGTTTCTCCTCTATCTTTATCACAACATAATTTTAATAGAGCTCTACAAAGAGCGAAACGTGGTCCCAATCATAATTTGTACTGCAAGTTTTGCCCCTTCATTCACACATGTTATGACTCTGTACAAGCTGGAGTAGTGTAATTGCATATGGTCCCAGGGCACGTTAGCTAGGAAGGTGGGTCCCAGGGCATGTTAGCTAGGAAGGTGGGTCCCAGGGCACATTAGCTAGGAAGGTGGGTCCCAGGGCACGTTAGCTAGGAAGTAGGGTCCCAGGGCACATTAGCTAGGAAGGTGGGTCCCAGGGCACGTTAGCTAGGAAGGTGGGTCCCAGGGCACGTTAGCTAGGAAGTAGGGTCCCAGGGCACATTAGCTAGGAAGGTGGGTCCCAGGGCACGTTAGCTAGGAAGGTGGGTCCCAGGGCACGTTAGCTAGGAAGGTGGGTCCCAGGGCATGTTAGCTAGGAAGGTGGGTCCCAGGGCACATTAGCTAGGAAGTAGGGTCCCAGAGCACATTAGCTAGGAAGGTGGGTCCCAGGGCACGTTAGCTAGGAAGTAGGGTCCCAGAGCACATTAGCTAGGAAGGTGGGTCCCAGGGCACGTTAGCTAGGAAGTAGGGTCCCAGAGCACATTAGCTAGGAAGGTGGGTCCCAGGGTACATTAGCTAGGAAGGTGGGTCCCAGGGCACATTAGCTAGGAAGGTGGGTCCCAGGGCACATTAGCTAGGAAGGTGGGTCCCAGGGCACATTAGCTAGGAAGGTGGGTCCCAGGGCACATTAGCTAGGAAGGTGGGTCCCAGGGCACATTAGCTAGGAAGGTGGGTCCCAGGGCACATTAGCTAGGAAGGTGGGTCCCAGGGCACATTAGCTAGGAAGGTGGGTCCCAGTTCACATTAGCTAGGAAGGTGGGTCCCAGAGCACATTAGCTAGGAAGGTGGGTCCCAGGGCACGTTAGCTAGGAAGGTGGGTCCCAGGGCACGTTAGCTAGGAAGGTGGGTCCGAGGGCGCATTAGCTAGGAAGGTGGGTCCCAGGGCACATTAGCTAGGAAGGTGGGTCCCAGGGCACATTAGCTAGGAAGGTGGGTCCCAGGGCACATTAGCTAGGAAGGTGGGTCCCAGGGCACATTAGCTAGGAAGGTGGGTCCCAGGGCACATTAGCTAGGAAGGTGGGTCCCAGGGCACATTAGCTAGGAAGGTGGGTCCCAGGGCACATTAGCTAGGAAGGTGGGTCCCAGGGCACATTAGCTAGGAAGGTGGGTCTGAGGGCACATTAGCTAGGAAGGTGGGTCCCAGGGCACATTAGCTAGGAAGGTGGGTCCCAGGGCACATTAGCTAGAAAGGTGGGTCCCAGGGCACATTAGCTAGGAAGGTGGGTCCCAGGGCACATTAGCTAGGAAGGTGGGTCCCAGGGCACATTAGCTAGGAAGGTAGGTCTCAGGGCACATTAGCTAGGAAGGTGGGTCCCAGGGCACATTAGCTAGGAAGGTGGGTCCCAGGGCACATTAGCTAGGAAGGTGGGTCCCAGGGCACATTAGCTAGGAAGGTGGGTCCCAGGGCACATTAGCTAGGAAGGTGGGTCCCAGGGCACATTAGCTAGGAAGGTAGGTCCCAGGGCACATTAGCTAGGAAGGTGGGTCCCAGGGCACATTAGCTAGGAAGGTGGGTCCCAGGGCACATTAGCTAGGAAGGTGGGTCCCAGGGCACATTAGCTAGGAAGGTGGGTCCCAGGGCACATTAGCTAGAAAGGTGGGTCCCAGGGCACATTAGCTAGGAAGGTGGGTCCCAGGGCACATTAGCTAGGAAGGTGGGTCCCAGGGCACATTAGCTAGGAAGGTAGGTCTCAGGGCACATTAGCTAGGAAGGTGGGTCCCAGGGCACATTAGCTAGGAAGGTGGGTCCCAGGGCACATTAGCTAGGAAGGTGGGTCCCAGGGCACATTAGCTAGGAAGGTAGGTCCCAGGGCACATTAGCTAGGAAGGTGGGTCCCAGGGCACATTAGCTAGGAAGGTGGGTCCCAGGGCACATTAGCTAGGAAGGTGGGTCCCAGGGCACATTAGCTAGGAAGGTGGGTCCCAGGGCACATTAGCTAGGAAGGTGGGTCCCAGGGCACATTAGCTAGGAAGGTGGGTCCCAGGGCACATTAGCTAGGAAGGTGGGTCCGAGGGCATATTAGCTAGGAAGGTGGGTCCGAGGGCACATTAGCTAGGAAGGTGGGTCCGAGGGCACATTAGCTAGGAAGGTGGATCCGAGGGCACATTAGCTAGTAAGGTGGGTCCGAGGGCACATTAGCTAGGAAGGTGGGTCCCAGGGCACATTAGCTAGGAAGGTGGGTCCCAGGGCACATTAGCTAGGAAGGTGGGTCCGAGGGCACATTAGCTAGGAAGGTGGGTCCGAGGGCACATTAGTTAGGAAGGTGGGTCCCAGGGCACATTAGCTAGGAAGGTGGGTCCCAGGGCACATTAGCTAGGAAGGTGGGTCCCAGGGCACATTAGCTAGGAAGGTGGGTCCCAGGGCACATTAGCTAGGAAGGTGGGTCCCAGGGCACATTAGCTTGGAAGGTGGGTCTCAGGGCACATTAGCTAGGAAGGTGGGTCTCAGGGCACATTAGCTAGGAAGGTGGGTCTGAGGGCACATTAGCTAGGAAGGTGGGTCCCAGGGCACATTAGCTAGGAAGGTGGGTCTGAGGGCACATTAGCTAGGAAGGTGGGTCTCAGGGAAACAACCTCATTTGATGGTAAAAGAAAAAAACACCACAATTAATCATAATAATGGGATAACTCACTTCAGACGATGGGATAACTCGTCACAGACGATCAGGAAACCAGGATGACTCACCTCAGTCGACCAGAAAGGCGGGATAACTCACTACAGACGATCAGGAAGGCAGGATAACTCACCAAAATCGACGAGTTTGATCCTGCCGTCTTCAGTGATGAGTACGTTCATTCCTTTCACATCACGATGCATCACGTGTGCCTGGTGCAGGTGCTGCACTGCCTGTTGAAGATTATTAAATTATCATTACTAAGCGTAAGACTGTGCTAAGAAAAAAATTATTTCGGATTATAAAGGTGTACATCTCTCATATTTTTATTTTTTTTTATACATCGGTTGTTTCCCACCGAGGCAGGGTGACTCGAAAAAGAAGAAACACTTTCATCATCACTCATTCCAACACTGTCTTGCCAGAATCGTGCCAACACTACAGTTGAAGAACTGCAACATATCTGCACCCTTCCTTCAGAGCGCAAACACTGTACTTCCCACTTCAATGTATATACATGAAGAGTTGTGTATCTCTCGAGTGTATATACATGGAGAGGTATGTGTCTGTATACATACACAGAGGTGTGTGTCTGTGTATACATATACTGAAAACTTAATTCCTATTTTAGAGATTATGGTATTCTTGATGTTAGTACACAAACGACCTGGGGCCTTAATAACCAACAAGCAGCCTTACTATCTGTCCTTCACATCCCAACGTAGCAAGACAGAGGGACTTACCTTAATGATCTCCTTGAGAATATAAGCGATGAGTTTCTCTGGCATCCTCTCGTCTCTCAGCTTGTAAGCACGAGCCAGCTCAGACACTGATCCCTGCGTCATCAGCTGCGGCACAAATTGAACATTATACATTGTAACATTCAGGATCATTGTCAATGACTAAACAGAAGAATGGACGGGGACTCGAACCGTGGTCCTGTAATGCAAAGATATTTCTGCTTTCCAATTATTACATAGGGTACAGCACGAGTCACTTTACCCGGAATATTTGTAGTTTTTGGCTGCTCTTATTTGGTAATGTTTATTTGATTACGGTAAGAAATTTTAATACGGTAAAGCTACTGATGCTGCAAATTATGAGCGAATTAAAGTGTCACGAAACTGACCGATGCAAAGTGAGTAACAACTTTGACAGAAACGTCAAACTGAGGTAAGATAAGGCTGTATATTTCGGTCAAACTCTCTCTTTATCTACTGAAGAGGACCTTTGATTGAATCCAAAATATGCAGCTTTCTCCTTCCTGTGCTTCATCACAAAGTAATCATTTATCAGTTATAGATTGTTTACTAGGGATGGTGGGTACTAACACGCACACTCCACACGCACACACTATACCTACAAGTCTTGTAAACACACACCAATACACACACGTTTATTCAGTACAGTTATGAATACATAAACAGTCTGCAGTTGTTGCATATCCTTGGTCAGTATAGTATACTGTGTACTCACCTAGTTGTGGTTGCAGGGATCGATTCATAGCTCTTGGCCTGTGTGTGTGTGTGTATGTGTGTGTGTGCGTTTACCAAATTGTGTATGGGGAAAAGGGGGAGGGTCACCCCTATCAAATTTTCTCTAGAATCTAGGTATGGTGTGTGACTGTATGCATGCAAACGCGTGTTTTAAATGCATGTGTACATGTAGATTTCAATTGCACCACCACAGGCATGGCTAAGGAGGCACTGACCCCCAAAACCCTCTCCAGGTATCCTCCAGGTATACCAATTACATTTCCACCCTAACTACCACAACTGCTCACCTCCATAACAAACCACAGCTGGTGGTCTTCCAGGTTCGCAGACCTCTTAAGGAAGGTGCCGAAAAACTGAGGGAAGTTCTCATGCTGACTCAACTCAGAGAGAACACGATGTTCTTCCTCGATCTCCTCCAAGTTCTCCTTGATGTTCTCAATAATTTTGATGGCCACCATCTGGTCATCTAACATAAGGCAAAAAAATATCGTTGAAAAATACATCAAGGAGCTAAAGAATTAAAAAAAAAAAAAAAAAAAAAAAAAAACACGCACGTAGAGGACTCTTACGATGACTTTTCAGTTTATTCATCATTGTGAAGAATAAACTGAGAATGGTCCAGAATAGACCGAAACGTCATCACAAGTTTCGTCTCTTAAATACAGTTGTGCATTTTTCAAGCCACTGTTTAGCGATGGTATTACTTACAACATACTCAGATTGCTGTGTCGAGTACCAGGTAATCCATTACTTGAATTATATAACATGAGCTATGTAACTGGGGAGCTCCCTCAATCTTGGACCAACAGCCTCATCATTCCATTCCATTGTTTAGCGACTTTTTACTCTGACATATATATATAAATATTTTGAGTTTCTAATAAATCTATATTATCCATGAATTACAATGTGAATTACAATATTTACAGTGAATATCGACGTGAATAAGTCCCTGGTAATGAATGGTCTGATGCACCTGGCAATTTACTGACTAATAATACTGCTAGAGTTGCCTGGTTCTCTACAGGGAAAAAACTCAGTGTAAAGGAACCATGACTCTTCAACAACCTCCCTCAATGTGTATGGAGAATTACCAGCAAACCCTTCGCCATTTCTGATTAGCCGGGCTGTGGTACATACGTTAGATTTTAGGTTTCTAGGTACTGACAGCCCGAAATGCCCCACCATGCTAGTGGCTTTCTTGGTACTTTTCAAAAATGCAATTATACATTGTAACTGCAAAGAAATAAAATCTATCTTGCCTGGTCTGGGACCGGGCCGTGGGGGGCGCTGACCCCCAGAAGCTGCTACAGGTAACATAATACAGGTGGTATGAATTTAAGTGTATTTTTTTTAGAAAACAGACAAATTGATGAATGAGACACTTATGTATATTGTGAAAATGTTTCGACAGCCAGTGGTTTCATCAGTCCGATACAAAGAACGGGGAACATTGTATGGAAATTTGGGGTAATCAGTCTCTCAGCCTGGAGATATGTTAAGTTCATCAGTCTTGACAGAAGTCTATCAAGGCTGACAGATTAATAAGTAAGCAATGTTACCATAAGCTATCTCAAAGGGACCCATGAAAATAAGTCACTAACTTTTTTTGGGGTTATCCTAGATAATTTACACATGTTAAACTATGTATGATATTTGCACTTATGTGTACCTATTCCTTAATAAATTACTTATTATCTTAGCTTTACTTACTTTGGAAGGACAGGCATACAAGAATAATTTAGATAAGTTAGTCATTAAATAAAGCATGAAAATAACATCAAAGAAAACGAACTTTTTCTAGGAGTATCTAGTATAAAATGTACCCAGATGCAAACACCTTTATTTAGATACTGGTACACAAATACAGTTACACAAATTATCATATATATGTACACGTGTAGATTACCTAGGATAATAAAAAATCACACAAAGTGATTTTATTTTCATTCGGGTCTAGCAAACACACTGATATTTGAGTATTACAAATTTTGGCCATCACTATATTGTCATGAACATAAGTCTAAAGTTTATTCAGGTATACATAGTTACACTGAATTATCATACATAGCAGCATGTGTAGAGAACCCAGGATAAACTAAAAAAAAGTCAGTGACTTATTTCGATTGGGAGCCTTTGTGATAATCATTTATATTTAAAATTAAAAGAAAAATAAGATCTAGCTAAAAGACGCTGAATACACGGAAGTGAATCGTTATAAAACTTATATATTCAACTCCATGTAGGGTGACCTTCCTGACGAATAAACCAACAGCCTGGTTGCTCACCATTCTGGGCATCTGTAGCCTCGTAAATCTCGCCATAGGTACCGGTAGCGATGAGACTGTGAAGGTGGAACCTGTCTTCGGGATCAGGCAGACTCCTGAAGTCCACGTACTTACTCAATCCTTCGTCTGCCATCCTGATCCTTCTGAAATACAAAAGACAAGCATAAGTATTCCTGTTTACTGGTTTTAAAGCTTATGGACTACACAAGGGTCATTAAGGCTGCATACCACTTATTCACCACCAACCAAGAAGACTTTAATATTGAGACACTTATGCAACATGTGTATCTTTATTCCCTAATAAAGAATCCCATATGTTGCTTAAGTGTCTCAATCTTCAACTTGTCAGTTTTCAAAATCATTTATCACAAAGACTAATACCAAAAATAGATTAAAATAAATTCTCAATCCATATAGACGGACATATTCAGGTGTCCCGTAGCTCGGTTAGTAGCGAACTCAGGTCACACACTGAGGTCCGTGGTTCGATCCTTAAGTCTTTCCTTAGGACATATGCTGTCCATGTTCATCTATCAGTAAAATAGGTACCTGGGTGTTAATTGAATGGTGTGGGTCGCATCCTGGGGACAAAATTAACCACCTAATTTGCCTAAAATGTTCTGCATAACAAGGTGCTTTCTATATAGTATGTCACCGATGTCAGCTATGGTCTGTATAAGTTGTATGATGTACTTGCAGAAAAAAATTATTATTATACACCCCTCGGTATACATACAGACATATATACCTCTATATCCTAACATATACCTCTACGTATATATATTGAGTTACATACCTCTGTGCATATACTGTTATATACATTATATATATACTGACATTCATACCTCTGTATATACTGATACATACATACCTCTGCAAATACTGACATACATATCTCTGTATATACTGATAAACATACCTTTGTATATACTGACACCCATCTAGAAACCCATCAGTTACACAACCCAGGGCAACATGGGTTTAGAACAGGTCGCTCCTGTCTGTCTCAACTACTGGATCACTACGACAAGGTCCTAAATGCACTAGAAGACAAAAAGAATGCAGATGTAATATATACAGACTTTGCAAAAGCCTTCGACAAGTGTGACCATGGCGTAATAGCGCACAAAATGCGCGCTAAAGGAATAACAGGAAAAGTTGGTCGATGGATCTATAATTTCCTCACTAACAGAACACAGAGAGTAGTCGTCAACAGAGTAAAGTCCGAGGCAGCTACGGTGAAAAGCTCTGTTCCACAAGGCACAGTACTAGCTCCCATCTTGTTCCTCATCCTCATATCCGACATAGACAAGGATGTCAGCCACAGCACCGTGTCTTCCTTTGCAGATGACACCCGAATCTGCATGACAGTGTCTTCCATTGCAGACACTGCAAGGCTCCAGGCGGACATCAACCAAATCTTTCAGTGGGCTGCAGAAAACAATATGAAGTTCAACGATGAGAAATTTCAATTACTCAGATATGGTAAACATGAGGAAATTAAATCTTCATCAGAGTACAAAACAAATTCTGGCCACAAAATAGAGCGAAACACCAACGTCAAAGACCTGGGAGTGATTATGTCGGAGGATCTCACCTTCAAGGACCATAACATTGTATCAATCGCATCTGCTAGAAAAATGACAGGATGGATAATGAGAACCTTCAAAACTAGGGAGGCCAAGCCCATGATGACACTCTTCAGGTCACTTGTTCTATCTAGGCTGGAATATTGCTGCACTCTAACAGCACCTTTCAAGGCAGGTGAAATTGCCGACCTAGAAAATGTACAGAGAACTTTCACGGCGCGCATAACGGAGATAAAACACCTCAATTACTGGGAGCGCTTGAGGTTTCTAAACCTGTATTCCCTGGAACGCAGGAGGGAGAGATACATGATTATATACACCTGGAAAATCCTAGAGGGACTAGTACCGAACTTGCACACGAAAATCACTCACTACGAAAGCAAAAGACTTGGCAGACGATGCACCATCCCCCCAATGAAAAGCAGGGGTGTCACTAGCACGTTAAGAGACCATACAATAAGTGTCAGGGGACCGAGACTGTTCAACTGCCTCCCAGCACACATAAGGGGGATTACCAACAGACCCCTGGCAGTCTTCAAGCTGGCACTGGACAAGCACCTAAAGGCAGTTCCTGATCAGCCGGGCTGTGGCTCGTACGTTGGTTTGCGTGCAGCCAGCAGCAACAGCCTGGTTGATCAGGCGCTGATCCACCAGGAGGCCTGGTCACAGACCGGGCCGCGGGGGCGTTGACCCCCGAAACTCTCTCCAGGTAAACTCCAGGTACATACTTCGGTATATGCTGATACATGCCTCTAAATATACTGATTGTTACAAAGTTACATGGAGGTTTAAATACACGTCTAGGGGAATACATAAAGTTATTTAAAAATAAGCCACCATAAGCCCTCTTAAACTTCTGCAATAAATGTCTCTGATGAACAGGAAGGCCAGAAACTCTTTAGAAATATGTACGTGTATTATGCATAATATATATACAACACAAAACCTGACTTCAACACACTTCACATATTACAAAGCAACACACTACTACCGGTTAATTAAAGTCAGAGCATGTGTAAATTACACATAACCACGGCAGCTAGTCTCTGTGCCACTTCCCTCTGCTGACTTCCAGCCTGCAGATATAATTGACTTATTTTTGTACACGTCACAACTGACTGTGTCAGTCTCCCTCAGTCGAAGTTTTTTTCGTATTATTGTTCTCAGACTGTTAACTGACAGCCCAAGATTGTAATCTACTCTATGTACAGCCTGGTTGATCAGGCCATGATCCACCGCGAGGCCAGATCATGGACCGGGCCGCGGGGGGCGCTGGCCCACAGAACACCCTCAAGGTAGACTCCCTCTTTGAAGGCATATGCCACAACTCATGCATAAATACCAGGGCCATGCCCAATGCCAGGGCCAACTTAAGAGTATAAAATAATAATAACCTATAGCCTAAATATTACAACAAAAAACATAACGGGGCTTCAACAGTACCGAACCAGAGGCATGGTTGCATGACGGGGTTCAACAGCACCGTGCTAGAGGCATAGTTGTTGTTAAACCCGTCATGCAACCATGCCTCTGGTTCGGTACTGTTGAACCCCCGTCATGCAACCATGCCTTTACCTCAGTACTGTTGAATCCCCGTCATGCAACCATGCCTCTGGTTCGGTACTGTTGAACCCCCGTCATGCAACCATGCCTCTGGTTCGGTACTGTTGAACCCCCGTCATGCAACCATGCCTCTGGTTTAGTACTGTTGAACCCCCGTCATGCAACCATGCCTCTGGTTTAGTACTGTTGAACCCCCGTCATGCAACCATGTCTCTACCTCAGTACTGTTGAACCCCCGTCATGCAACCATGCCTCTACCTCAGTACTGTTGAATCCCCGTCATGCAACCATGCCTCTGGTTCGGTACTGTTGAACCCCCGTCATGCAACCATGCCTCTGGTTCGGTACTGTTGAACCCCCGTCATGCAACCATGCCTCTACCTCAGTACTGTTGAACCCCCGTCATGCAACCATGCCTCTGGTTTAGTACTGTTGAACCCCCGTCATGCAACCATGCCTCTGGTTCGGTACTGTTGAACCCCCGTCATGCAACCATGCCTCTGGTTCGGTACTGTTGAACCCCCGTCATGCAACCATGCCTCTACCTCAGTACTGTTGAACCCCCGTCATGCAACCATGCCTCTGGTTTAGTACTGTTGAACCCCCGTCATGCAACCATGCCTCTGGTTTAGTACTGTTGAACCCCCGTCATGCAACCATGCCTCTGGTTTAGTACTGTTGAACCCCCGTCATGCAACCATGCCTCTGGTTTAGTACTGTTGAACCCCCGTCATGCAACCATGCCTCTGGTTTAGTACTGTTGAACCCCCGTCATGCAACCATGCCTCTACCTCAGTACTGCTGCAATAATGTGAAATTTCAATTTGGTGTTAATTACTGTGGTGGTGAGGAGGGGAAATGGGTGGTGATGTTGATGTGGGTTTCTGGGTGATACATTAATTGTGGTTTTAGTGTTGATTGTGAAATTGCTGGGATATAGCGGTGGTGGTACTAGTGTTGATTGTTGTGTTGGCTGAGGTGATAGTGATGATGGTGGTGGTGATAGTGAGGATTGTGCAAGAATGGTATATAATACCGACAAGATGAAATTAAGACACATGTGCAACATCTGGGTATCTTTATTGTAGACGTTTCGCCATCCAGTGGCTTTATCAATACAAATTCTAGGACATAACTTGAAGACAGTAGGACTGTATACAGAAGATGAGGTAATCAGTCCCTCAACCTAGGAGTAGGTGCGAAGAGCACCATAGTCGTGGAGATTCTTCTGTATATAGTTCGACTGTCTTCAAGTTATGTCCTAGAATTTGTATTGATAAAGCCACTGGATGGCGAAACGTCTACAATAAAGATACCCAGATGTTGCACACGTGTCTTAATTTCATCATAGTGAGGATTGAAGAGGTGCTGTGGGTTATTGTGATAGGGGTGATAGTAATAACAGTGGTTGGGGTGGTAATGATAACAAGACTGGTGGTAATGTTGATGGTTGTGGTGGTGTAATGGTGGTGCATCACCCTCGAGGTAATGCACCACCAGCTAGGCCGCTAATTTCTTAAGTTCAACAATTTTATGTCATCTTTAGGCGCTGTCAAACCTGTCACACATGCCAAAAAATATTTTCCTGGTACAAAAAACTTCACAAGAAGTATAGATAGAAGTAAAGTAACTGAATAAATGACTTCGTTAACAGCCACAAGAATAACTTACAGAAGTTACAAAAATATTCCTTCGTAACTAAATCAAATCATACGAATGTAGAAATATACTGGCAAGCCTTACCACCCATATCAGGCTAGTGGAATTGTCAGCAGTATCCATATGTAATAAAGTTGGTAGAATTACCGACAATATGTAAAGTAAAAGGACACAAGTGCAACTAATGTGACATTTTATTGTGGCAACGTTTCGCTCTCCAGGAGCTTTATCAAGCCTTGATAAAGCTCCTGGAGAGCGAAACGTTGCCACGATAAAATGTCCCATTAGTTGCACTTGTGTCCTTTTACTTTACAGTATCCATATGGTCACTGACTGACCTTGGTGCTCCAGCTTTGACTGAAAAGCCCAGACTGACTGGTTAAATGGTCGTGAAGCCTGTCGACTACAAGAGAGTCATTAACACTGCATCCCACCTCTTAACCACCAGTCAAGAACTCCTTAACTCCTAAAATAGGGATTAAACTATTAGTGTAAATACATTATACAGCAAGTTATGTACCTCCGCGTGTATATATCCTTCGTGTCGAGGTCAACTATAGGATGACCAAATGTGTGGGAGTGTTCCATAATGGCTTTAAGCGCTGGATTAGAGTCTCAGGTGTCCTTTACCTTGATGGATTCTAGTAATGAAACACCTCCATGCTAACAATACGTGTGACCTGTCAGGGCTCACACGAGTTTTTCCACACATAAGAACATAAGAAAGGAGGAACACTGCAGCAGGCCTGTTGGCCCATACTAGGCAGGTCCTTTACAATTCATCCCACTAACAAAACATTTGCCCAACCCAATTT
The DNA here is from genome assembly GCF_038502225.1 of Cherax quadricarinatus. Lineage (NCBI taxonomy): Eukaryota > Metazoa > Arthropoda > Malacostraca > Decapoda > Parastacidae > Cherax > Cherax quadricarinatus. The sequence goes on along the minus strand of NC_091364.1, from coordinate 2,512,625 downwards.
TCAATGCTACCCAAGAAATAAGCTCTTATGTGCAAGTCCCACTCAAATCCAACCCCTCCCACTCATGTACTTATCCAACCTAAACCTGAAGCAACCCAAAGTCTTAGCCTCAATAACCCAACTAGGTAGACTGTTCCACTCATCAACCACCCTATTTCCAAACCAATACTTTCACATGTCCTTTCTAAATCTAAACTAATCCAATTTAAATCCATTACTGCGGGTTCTCTCTTGGAGAGACATCCATAGAACTCGCGGCTTCAACGGTATATGAATTTATACTGTCAAGAATTTTACGTGTGGATTAAAGTCGGAGAACAACGCATTATATATTACGTCCTGGAGTGCTGGAGTACTGGTGTGCTGGAGTGCTGGTGTACTGGAGTGATGGAGTACTGGTGTACTGGAGTGCTGGTGTACTGGAGTGATGGAGTACTGGTGTGCTGGAGTGCTGGTGTACTGGAGTGATGGTGTACTGGAGTGATGGAGTGATGGAGTGCTGGTGTGCTGGAGTGCTGGTGTACTGGAGTGATGGAGTACTGGTGTGCTGGAGTGATGGAGTACTGGTGTGCTGGAGTGATGGAGTACTGGTGTGCTGGAGTAATGGTGTGCTGGAGTGATGGAGTACTGGTGTGCTGGAGTACTGGTGTACTGGAGTGATGGAGTACTGGTGTGCTGGAGTGCTGGTGTACTGGAGTGATGGAGTACTGGTGTGCTGGAGTGATGGAGTACTGGTGTGCTGGAGTACTGGTGTGCTGGAGTGATGGAGTACTGGTGTGCTGGAGTGCTGGTGTACTGGTGTGCTGGAGTGATGGTGTACTGGTGTGCTGGAGTACTGGTGTGCTGGAGTGATGGAGTACTGGTGTGCTGGAGTGATGGAGTACTGGTGTGCTGGAGTGCTGGTGTACTGGTGTGCTGGAGTGATGGTGTACTGGAGTGATGGAGTACTGGTGTGCTGGAGTGATGGAGTACTGGTGTACTGGAGTGATGGAGTACTGGTGTGCTGGAGTGCTGGTGTACTGGAGTGATGGAGTACTGGTGTGCTGGAGTGATGGAGTACTGGTGTGCTGGAGTGATGGAGTACTGGTGTGCTGGAGTGCTGGTGTACTGGAGTGATGGAGTACTGGTGTGCTGGAGTGATGGAGTACTGGTGTGCTGGAGTGATGGAGTACTGGTGTACTGGAGTGATGGAGTACTGGTGTACTGGAGTGATGGAGTACAGGTGTGCTGGAGTGCTGGTGTGCTGGAGTGATGGAGTACTGGTGTACTGGAGTGATGGAGTACTGGTGTGCTGGAGTGATGGAGTACAGGTGTGCTGGAGTGCTGGTGTGCTGGTGTACTGGAGTGATGGAGTACTGGTGTACTGGAGTGATGGAGTACAGGTGTGCTGGAGTGCTGGTGTGCTGGTGTACTGGAGTGATGGAGTACTGGTGTACTGGAGTGATGGAGAACAGGTGTGCTGGAGTGCTGGTGTGCTGGTGTACTGGAGTGATGGAGTACTGGTGTACTGGAGTGATGGAGTACAGGTGTGCTGGAGTGCTGGAGTGCTGGTGTACTGGAGTGATGGAGTACTGGTGTACTGGAGTGATGGAGTACTGGTGTACTGGAGTGATGGAGTACTGGTGTACTGGAGTGATGGAGTACTGGTGTGCTGGAGTGATGGAGTACAGGTGTGCTGGAGTGCTGGAGTGCTGGTGTACTGGAGTGATGGAGTACTGGTGTACTGGAGTGATGGAGTACTGGTGTGCTGGAGTGATGGAGTACAGGTGTGCTGGAGTGCTGGAGTGCTGGTGTACTGGAGTGATGGAGTACTGGTGTACTGGAGTGATGGAGTACAGGTGTGCTGGAGTGCTGGTGTACTGGAGTGATGGAGTACTGGTGTGCTGGAGTGATGGAGTACAGGTGTGCTGGAGTGATGGAGTACTGGTGTGCTGGAGTGATGGAGTACTGGTGTGCTGGAGTGATGGAGTACTGGTGTGCTGGAGTGATGGAGTACTGGTGTGCTGGAGTGATGGAGTACTGGTGTGCTGGAGTGATGGAGTACTGGTGTGCTGGAGTGATGGAGTACTGGTGTACTGGAGTGATGGAGTACTGGTGTACTGGCGTGATGGAGTACAGGTGTGCTGGAGTACTGGTGTACTGGAGTGATGGAGTACAGGTGTGCTGGAGTACTGGTGTGCTGGAGTGATGGAGTACTGGTGTACTGGAGTGATGGAGTACTGGTGTACTGGAGTGATGGTGTACTGGTGTACTGGAGTGATGGAGTACTTGTGTACTGGAGTGATGGAGTACTGGTGTACTGGAGTACTGGTGTGCTGGAGTGATGGAGTACTGGTGTGCTGGAGTGATGGAGTACTGGTGTGCTGGAGTGATGGAGTACTGGTGTGCTGGAGTACTGGTGTACTGGAGTGATGGAGTACTGGTGTGCTGGAGTGATGGTGTACTGGTGTGCTGGAGTGATGGAGTACTGGTGTGCTGGAGTGATGGTGTACTGGTGTGCTGGAGTGATGGTGTACTTGTGTACTGGAGTGATGGAGTACTGGTGTGCTGGAGTGATGGAGTACTGGTGTGCTGGAGTACTGGTGTACTGGTGTGCTGGAGTGATGGAGTACTGGTGTGCTGGAGTGATGGAGTACTGGTGTGCTGGAGTGATGGTGTACTGGTGTGCTGGAGTGATGGAGTACTGGTGTGCTGGAGTAATGGTGTACTGGAGTGATGGAGTACTGGTGTGCTGGAGTGATGGAGTACTGGTGTGCTGGAGTGATGGAGTACTGGTGTGCTGGAGTACTGGTGTACTGGAGTGATGGAGTACTGGTGTGCTGGAGTGATGGAGTACTGGTGTGCTGGAGTATTGGTGTACTGGAGTGATGGAGTACTGGTGTGCTGGAGTACTGGTGTACTGGAGTGATGGAGTACTGGTGTGCTGGAGTGATGGAGTACTGGTGTGCTGGAGTAATGGTGTACTGGAGTGATGGAGTACTGGTGTGCTGGAGTACTGGTGTACTGGAGTGATGGAGTACTGGTGTGCTGGAGTGATGGAGTACTGGTGTGCTGGAGTGATGGAGTACTGGTGTGCTGGAGTACTGGTGTACTGGAGTGATGGAGTACTGGTGTGCTGGAGTGATGGAGTACTGGTGTGCTGGAGTGCTGGTGTACTGGAGTGATGGAGTACTGGTGTGCTGGAGTGATGGAGTACTGGTGTGCTGGAGTGATGGTGTACTGGTGTGCTGGAGTGATGGAGTACTGGTGTGCTGGAGTGATGGAGTACTGGTGTACTGGAGTGATGGAGTACTGGTGTGCTGGAGTGATGGAGTACTGGTGTGCTGGAGTGATGGAGTACTGGTGTGCTGGAGTGATGGAGTACTGGTGTGCTGGAGTGATGGAGTACTGGTGTGCTGGAGAGATGGTGTACTGGTGTGCTGGAGTACTGGTGTACTGGAGTGATGGAGTACTGGTGTGCTGGAGTGATGGAGTACTGGTGTGCTGGAGTGATGGAGTACTGGTGTGCTGGAGTGATGGTGTACTGGTGTGCTGGAGTGATGGAGTACTGGTGTGCTGGAGTGATGGTGTACTGGTGTGCTGGAGTACTGGTGTACTGGAGTGATGGAGTACTGGTGTGCTGGAGTGATGGAGTACTGGTGTGCTGGAGTGATGGAGTACTGGTGTGCTGGAGTGATGGTGTACTGGTGTGCTGGAGTGATGGAGTACTGGTGTGCTGGAGTACTGGTGTGCTGGAGTACTGGTGTGCTGGAGTGATGGAGTACTGGTGTGCTGGAGTGATGGAGTACTGGTGTGCTGGAGTACTGGTGTACTGGTGTACTGGGGTGGTGGAGTACTGGTGTGCTGGAGTGATGGAGTACTGGTGTGCTGGAGTACTGGTGTACTGGAGTGATGGAGTACTGGTGTGCTGGAGTGATGGTGTACTGGTGTGCTGGAATACTGGTGTACTGGAGTGATGGAGTACTGGTGTGCTGGAGTGATGGTGTACTGGTGTGCTGGAGTACTAGTGTACTGGAGTGATGGAGTGCTGGTGTGCTGGAGTGATGGTGTACTGGAGTAATGGAGTACTGGTGTGCTGGAGTAATGGAGTACTGGTGTGCTGGAGTGATGTAGTACTGGTGTACTGGAGTGATGGAGTACTGGTGTGCTGGAGTAATGGTGTACTGGAGTGATGGAGTACTGGTGTGCTTGAGTACTGGTGTACTGGAGTGATGGAGTACTGGTGTGCTGGAGTGATGGAGTACTGGTGTGCTGGAGTAATGGTGTACTGGAGTGATGGAGTACTGGTGTGCTGGAGTGATGGAGTACTGGTGTGCTGGAGTGATGGAGTACTGGTGTGCTGGAGTAATGGTGTACTGGAGTGATGGAGTACTGGTGTGCTGGAGTGATGGAGTACTGGTGTGCTGGAGTGATGGAGTACTGGTGTGCTGGAGTGATGGAGTACTGGTGTGCTGGAGTAATGGTGTACTGGAGTGATGGAGTACTGGTGTACTGGAGTGATGGAGTACTGGTGTGCTGGAGTGATGGAGTACTGGTGTGCTGGAGTAATGGTGTACTGGAGTGATGGAGTACTGGTGTGCTGGAGTGATGGAGTACTGGTGTGCTGGAGTGATGGAGTACTGGTGTGCTGGAGTACTGGTGTACTGGAGTGATGGAGTACTGGTGTGCTGGAGTGCTGGTGTACTGGAGTGATGGAGTACTGGTGTACTGGAGTGATGGAGTACTGGTGTGCTGGAGTGATGGAGTACTGGTGTGCTGGAGTGATGGAGTACTGGTGTGCTGGAGTACTGGTGTACTGGAGTGATGGAGTACTGGTGTGCTGGAGTGCTGGTGTACTGGAGTGATGGAGTACTGGTGTGCTGGAGTGATGGAGTACTGGTGTGCTGGAGTACTGGTGTACTGGAGTGATGGAGTACTGGTGTGCTGGAGTGCTGGTGTGCTGGAGTGATGGAGTACTGGTGTACTGGAGTGATGGAGTACTGGTGTGCTGGAGTGCTGGTGTACTGGAGTGATGGAGTACTGGTGTGCTGGAGTGATGGAGTACTGGTGTGCTGGAGTACTGGTGTACTGGAGTGATGGAGTACTGGTGTGCTGGAGTGCTGGTGTGCTGGAGTGATGGAGTACTGGTGTACTGGAGTGATGGAGTACTGGTGTGCTGGAGTACTGGTGTGCTGGAGTGATGGAGTACTGGTGTACTGGAGTGATGGAGTACTGGTGTGCTGGAGTACTGGTGTGCTGGAGTGATGGAGTACTGGTGTACTGGAGTGATGGAGTACTGGTGTGCTGGAGTACTGGTGTGCTGGAGTGATGGAGTACTGGTGTACTGGAGTGATGGAGTACTGGTGTGCTGGAGTACTGGTGTGCTGGAGTACTGGTGTACTGGAGTGATGGAGTAAATATTAACTTTCTTAACCGGAGTGTCTGCTCAAAAATTTAGAATTTTAACAATGAATATATCTATAAAATTGATAAGGGCAGGAGAGTTAGCAAGTATAGACATCAGCCGGCGGAGCTCTGTATGTAGTTTAACATAATCAAAGTAAATATGGAAAAATTCCATGTCATGGTAGACACCAAGTCGCGTTATAATTGATGGGAATTAAAGTTGAAAACTTAGTAGACTAAGTTCTAAAGAACTTTATGGTGCTAAATAATGGAAGAATTACGGACAGTAATGCGAATAATGTGGATGAAGTAACGGCTTGTCAAAGTTCCTGGAGAGTGAAACGTTGCCACAATAAAATATCTCATTGTATCTCTGTCCTTTTACCCAACAGTCTGTAGTTTATTCAGAACTAACATCCACAAGTGATACCTGAAAGGATTTACCTGCTTCTGACACACACACACACACACACACACACACACACACACACACACACACACACACACACACACACACACACACACACACACACATACTCGAGTGTGCAGCACCTGTTTGGAACTCACACCTGATCAACCACGTCAGGAAATTAGAGAAAGTGCAAAGGTTTGTGGCACGGTTAGTTCCAAAGCAAGGGAAATGTCCTACGAAGAAAGGTTAAGGTAAATAGGCCTGATGACACTGGAGGACAGAAGTGTTGTGGGAGATATGATAACGACATACAAAATACTGCGTGGAATAAATAAGGTGAACAGACACAGGATGTTCCAGAGAAGGGACACAGAAACAAGAGGTCACAATTGGAAGTTCAAGACCCAGATGAGTCAAAGGGATGTTAGGAAGTATTTCTTCAGTTATAGAGTTGTCAGGAAGTGGAATAGCCTAGCAAGTGAGGTAGTGGAGGCAGGAACCATACATAGCTTTAAGATGAGGTATGATAAAGATCATGGAGCAGGGAAAGAGAGGACCTAGTAGCATTCAGTGAAGAGGCGGGGCCAGGAGCTGAGTCTCGACCCCTGCAACCACAATTAGGTGAGTACACACAAACACATTATATATATATATATATATATATATATATATATATATATATATATATATATATATATATATATATATATATATATATATTTATTATTATTTATTATCACACTGGCTGATTCCCACCAAGGCAGGGTGGCACGAAAAAGAAAAACTTTCACCATCATTCACTCCATCACTGTCTTGCCAGAAGGGTGCTTTACACTACAGTTTTTAAACTGCAACATTAACACCCCTCCTTCAGAGTGCAGGCACTGTACTTCCCATCTCCAGGACTCATGTCCGGCCTGCCGGTTTCCCTGAACCCCTTCATAAATGTTACTTTGCTCACACTCCAACAGCACGTCAAGTATTAAAAACCATTTGTCTCCATTCACTCCTATCAAACACGCTCACGCATGCCTGCTGGAAGTCCAAGCCCCTCGCACACAAAACCTCCTTTACCCCCTCCCTCCAACCTTTCCTAGGCCGACCCCTACCCCGCCTTCCTTCCACTACAGACTGATACACTCTTGAAGTCATTCTGTTTCACTCCATTCTCTCTACATGTCCGAACCACCTCAACAATATATATATATAAATATATATATATATATATATATATATATATATATATATATATATATATATATATATATATATATATATATATACATATATATATATATATATTCTTGCTCTCTTGTAATTCGTGTGTTATTATTGAACTGTTTTATTAGTTACTTAGATGCGAATTCCACTTTCACTAGTGGTAAACCGAATATTCAAAAAAGTGCACAAGAGAGTAAAGGTTACATAAACCAAGACAAAAACCACAGAGGATAATACTTACAATGACGAAAGGCTTTCAGGTTATTAAGTTGTAGTGTATGAGAATCGTGAAGGAGCATCCATGGGCAGGCCTGACCAGGCAGCTTCTCTCAGCCGCCAGAGATTGTATTTCTGTGCTCTCTTGAACCTTCGTCGACCTGGATTCTCCAGTGGTATAACATTTACACTTACAAAAAGAAAACTCATGCAACCGTATCGATCACATTAACGTAGTAAATGATATAGGAGCGACACAACACAACTAAACCTTGAACCAGGTGACCGGACCCAGCAAGAACCAGCCCCACCAACCAGGGTCTGAAAGGGACGCTGTACACACGTCTGGAGAGACTTCCATATGAATCTTGTTTCCCATATGAGTAACTTGCGTTCACACTGTGCTCAACTGAACCACAAGTCCAAGACACGCACTGTGAGGTGTTACCAGAGGGACTTCTCGTGGTATACTGTCCACAGACTTGCCAGAGGACTCGGCTAAGCAGGCGTCTGGTTCTTGGCTTCCGTATACAACCAAGACTGATAACCCCACACACTTCTGCTCTTAAAACAGGTGAATTATGTCTCCGTTGATACAAATCAACTATGAATGAACTACTATAATCTACAGTCTCTGGAATTATTCACAACAGCCTGGAATAATGCGTACATGGCTTCAGCCGATGATAAATAACATGGTTATAGGAAACCTTTCAAAGGCTTCTGATGTGGAGGTGAAACCTTTCAACGGTGAGAGTTCTCGAGGTCACTGCTCCTCCAACCTCCTCACCATCTCTACACAACATGCATCTGTCTCACAAGTGTCACCAGATTTATAACCCTGTTACGACTTTGATGTCGTAACTTAAACAAAATGTTCCTGGCTCCTAAAGGCTGCTCACACTGCTGTCTAGGGGTTATAAAATTACACTGAAAAACACAGCAAACCTTATACGAAAACCACCACACTCCAGTTCACATTAGCTCACTGCTTCTGATGAGTTTAACAAAATAAATCATCAGGGAGGCTCCGTGACATACACACCTCCGTCTTCACTTCTGCCTGGAAGACTAATTACCAGTAGGCAAAACACCATACAGTACTCTCGCATAAACAGGCCTCTGCATACTAGGGCCTTACAAATAAACATGAGAGCACTTACACACAAACACCTATAATATACACTAAAAAACTTACCAAAATTACCTATTCAAACTACTGCCCAAACATGATGACTTTATCCCAGTCACTACCCGACTTGTACTGATCTAAAAACACCTCTCGTCTGCTCCTATCCTGGCCACTGCCTGACTGACAGGAATAAAACACGTCCACTTTCAGTATACTACACGGGAAATTATATTATATATGGAACGTTATTTTATAGAAATATTTTTTTTGTAGTACTCCGTAATAAACCCCAAAAGGGTTTTAATCATAGATTACCGTGTCAAAACAAAAACCAAGCAATACGGCTTATTTCCGTTGAGATGTTCCAGCCACATCATTGTGACGTTAACCTCCATCCATGCACCTGCTTAGTGCCACGTAAACAAGGCAGCAGGTGAGCTGACACTTTCTCATACGTCTCGTCTGGCCTGAAAATCAAACCCAAGTCCTTACAGTTGTGAGTAAAACGTTCACTCTCTCCCCCTCCTCTCTCTACCCCCGCATACAGCTTAATTTATCGTTATATGCACTGGGAGATACGTTCCTCTCGATGTATATACTCTGTATACTCTGAAAGGAATGTATGCCCATTGATTATACATAGAGACACACAAGCCTCGGTATATGTGGTATCCAATATACGTTAGCAACGCTACACAAATACCCACACATAGGAGAATAAAATTTTTGACTTGTCATGATTTATTCCCGTTTCCACAGTGATGAGGTACAAACCTTTATTCAGTAGCTGGCAGATTTCCTTACAAGGTGACAGTGTTCGTCGTTCTTCCTCTTGATGTGACTCTGCAGCAATTCCAGTTCTGATTTGCCTTTTGCCTTCATGTCCTTTTGGAAATGTCACTCAATTTGGAATAGTACCAATTCTGTTACTGAGGTTACTGTTACCACCAGTTGTGTAGTGTGGTTTCATTGGGTGTTATGAAGGTCTGAGATTGAAGAATAGGCAGTAAGGTACCTGATCAGCCGGGCTGTGGTTCTTACGTCTGTTTGCGTGCGGCCAACAGTGGCATTCTGGTCAATCAGACGCTGATCCACCAGGAGGCTTGGTCACAGACCGGGTCGCGGGGGCGTTGACTCCCGTAGTTAATCAACACTCCAGAGCAAGCCTTTCTGAGAAACGAAGTTTCGCTACATGAGATAACCTGATAAAACTATCACTGGGCGAAACGTCATTTTAAAAAATCTTCCAGTATCTACTTTCCTTTGAATTACTACTGAATCTAATATTTTAAACCTGCCCTGTTTACATTTTAAGCATTACCTTGAGTTTACCTGGAGAGAGTTCCGGGGGTCAACGCCCCCGCTGTCCGGTCTGTGACTAGGCCTCATTAGGGAGTATTCATATTTTTCGCGACAACGCAAACTGAGACGGAACCCAAGAAGTGTTCGCCGTTGCCCCCGTCTTGTAAGAAGCCATTTTCTCGAAACCTTATGAAAATAAACGACAGGAAGAGGATCTAACGTGTACTTACTCGCTAGCAGAAGGTAGTGGCGAGTGTACCTGACGGGACCACAAGTCCATGTCTGGACATAACACGGAAGACCCACATGCAAGGAACTACTAGTCAAGGTAGAAGAATGTGCTAGAGATAGCCTCAGGAAGAATGTGCTGGAGATAGCCTCAAGAAGAACGTGCTGGAGATAGCCTCAAGAAGAATGTGCTGGAGATAGCCTGAAGAAGAATGTTCTGGGGACAGCCTCAAGAAGAATGTGCTGGAGACAGCCTAAAGTAGAATATACTGCAGGTAGCCCCAAGAAGAATGTGCTGGAGACAGCAGCCTCAATAAAAATATACTCCAGACAGCCTCGAGAAGAGTGTGCTGCAAGCAGCCTCCTCAGGGATATGCTGCAGATAGCCTCCAGAGGGATGTGCTGCAGACAGCCTCCAAAGGGATGTGCTGCAGACATCCTTCAGAAGATAGCTCCGTTGGGAACGAGCGTTACCCGACACCAACTGCCAGAAGTGTTGATGTACGACATTAGATTAGTGTGCTGGCCAGTTACAATATCAAAATTGGGTTACTTAACAACAGATACATATACCCTATCCCGTAACACCAAACTAGACACACACACACAGTACACACAGGCGGTACACACTTGCCCACACCAACAGAAACACAGCTCGCCAAAACTTCCCTCCGTACACAAACCAAATCCCAACAACCGCCATAAACATTCCGTACACAAACCTCATTCCTTGTAGCTCACAAGATGTTGAAAATGACATAAAATACCGATGTGCAACACCTGCTGCCTCTGATTTTAACTAAAGAAGCCTACTGTGTAGGCGAAACGTTTCAACAATGAAGATACCCAACTGTCTTACTCATCAACTCACAAGAAGTTTCGTCATTAGTGAGAAACATCACACTGCCTGTGTGCCGGGTCACCAAATGGACAAAACTCGGGCCGAGACAAATACCGGTAAACCACATCAAGTCGAGTCAACTTATCACTGCCTAAACGAGAGAAAACGAGATTCACATGAGGGTTCAAACTATCATACGGGATAATATTACTGGGTTAAACGTACAGGATGAAGAATTTCGTAAGAGTGTTAACCCTAGGGGAGGTTTAAACCAGGATAAACCATCAGTGCCAAACATTTTGGTTGATTTCCATCGTGGTTCTTAAGCGTTCTTCACCAGAATGCGACTTACGAAAGTCTGCTTACTCTGCTGCCTCCATGAAGCGTGTAAGGACACTTATTTCATATGTTTCTCCGCGCCCAGGATTCCAACCTGGTCCTTTCAGGTGTTAGCCGATATTTAGGCACTCTACCGAGCCTCATGTGTACAAATAGCCTAACACGGGCACTCAGAGTTAAAGACGAATATACAGATAGAACAAGGATACAGGAACTACAAAATTAATGAGGAATATACAGATGGAAGAGGGCTCCATTAATTACACGAGAAAGTAAGCAGACTAGGGAAATATAAGCAAGAATGTTGCCGTTAGAGTTAAAACCCGAGAAATGGTATAAAAACTGGTACTGGGGATGGGAGAACGATTCGCACAGTGATGATTATTATTTTTAAATGTGCATACATATAGTGCTGGAGACTCGCTACTCCGTTCACAAAATCAGGGGGAAATCAACAGAAAATGCGAGAGAGTTTACATCAACCAACTGAAGATAAACGCACACACACACACACACACACACACACACACACACACACACACACACACACACACACACACACACACACACACACACACACACACACGTACCTAAGTCAACGTAGTTAATCCATTTGAAAGGTTGCCAACCCTTACGAAACCCTGGAAGTGCCTAGTTAAGTTAGTGTTGGAGGGTCTGGGGCTAGTGGTTGAGGGTCTGGGACTAGTGGTTGAGGGTCTGAGGCTAGTGGTTGAGGGTCTGGGACTAGTGGTTTAGGGTTTGAGGCTAGTGGTTGAGGGTCTGGGACTAGTGGTTGAGGGTTTAAGGCTAGTGGTTGAGGGTCTGGGACTAGTGGTTGAGGGTTTAAGGCTAGTGGTTGAGGGTCTGGGACTAGTGGTTGAGGGTCTGAGGCTAGTGGTTGGGGGTCTGAGGCTAGTGGTTGAGGGTTTGAGGCTAGTGGTTGAGGGTCTGGGACTAGTGGTTGAGGGTTTAAGGCTAGTGGTTGAGGGTCTGGGACTAGTGGTTGAAGGTCTGCAGCTGGGGTTGGATGCCTGGTGCTGGTGTTGGAATATCTGAAGATAGTGTTAGAGGGTCTGAAACTGGTGTTGGAGGGTCTGGGGCTCTGTTGGATGGTCTAAAGCTGATGTTATTTCGTTCTCCATTGTTGTACAATTCTGCTTTAAGCACTAGGTGATCCCAGCCTGCCCGCCCTTGGTGTCAGTCTTGACGCAACGAGTGCAAATAAAAGGGAGCCCAGGTGCATGATATCCTGGCCACAGGACAGAGCTCTGAATCATCATGCAACATCATCCTGCTGACTGCGCCTGCTTGTAGTGGAAAGTTCATAGATAATGTATTGAAGTTGGTCTTAGATTTGGGAGATGCGCATTTTCTGAAGCAGTTATTTGATTGATGTGCACCTTAGGTGATATGCTCGGTGCAATACTTACCCCCAAGGTCCTCCTTAAGTGAGGTTTGCAGTCTTTGTCTCCCCAGCCTGTACTCCGTCTGTGGTCTTCTTTACCCTTCACGTCTCAGGCAATGTTAATCATCCTACATGGATGACAAAGACGCAGGAAACATCATTTCGTTACCTAAACGATGTCCCTGTCCCAGCCCATGCCTGATCAACCAGACTGTCACTGCTGGTCTCCAGCAGTACACGTACCTACGTCATACACAAATAACCCGCACATAGGACAATGAAACTTATGACTAGTTAATTGGACCGAAACGTCGCCACAAGTTTCAGTCTCTTATGTGCGGGTTATCCGTGTATTGTTTCAGTCCCGGTACTGTGCGTTTTTAATCTTTCTCTGTCATCTATTTTTCTCTCAGCTGAGATAATGAACTCAAGAATCTTGACGTGAATCTTGTACATAGTTGAGCAGCAACTGCGTGTGTGTGTGTACTCACCTAGTTGTGGTTGTAGGGGTCGAGTCATAGCTCCTGGCCCCGCCTTTTCACTGACCGCTACTGTGTGTGTGTGTGTGTGTTGTTCTGATTAAGCCACACTTGCCGAATAGGCCGAACTTGCTTCAAAATTTGACTTTTTCAAATTCTTTGCTATTTTTGTATTGACAGGGATATGTAATGTTTTATTTTTGGACCAAACTTAACTTAGAGGGAAGTGAGAACATAAGAAACACTGCAGAAGGCCTACTGGCCCATGCGAGGAAGGTCCAATTCTCCTACCGGCTTAAGCCAATACCTTAACCTAGTCAGGTCAGGTCACATTCACTTAAGGAAGGAGCACGTCATCTGACCTAGTAACACAAGCTAGTCATGTCAAACTCACACCCACCCGCACCCACTCATGTAGGACTGAGGGAAGATGCAGGCAAGAAACAAGACTGCTAGTGACCAGTAGTGCCGGAGGTCTGGCGTCAGCCTCAGTGATGTGACAGCTGTGGAAGACGTAAAATGTAACCAGCCAGAAGCCATAAATAGCGAACCAGGACACAGACGAAGCGCCGGACCTGAATCTCGGGGATCAGAACTTTCCTTCTCACAACCAAATAGGATTCGGGTTCGATTCTCGGGTGAGCGGAGACCTAAGAGCGAGTACCTTTACACCTGCCACCCATGGCTGTAAAGGGGTTCACTTAACAGGTTCTTGTAAACTTTATGCTAGTGGAGATGACCTTAGTGGTGACAAGACCCCCTTCTTTGATGGGTTATCCTGTTTTAAGAAGAATAAAGATTAAATAAGACTTAGTTCTTCTACTCCTCTTTCTTCTCTGTACTTTCTCCTCTTTCACTTCCTCCGTTTTCTATATAATCCTTAAAACTATGTTTGCTCTTGAGAGAGAGAGAGAGAGAGAGAGAGAGAGAGAGAGAGAGAGAGAGAGAGAGAGAGAGCAAGATAGAACACTGAGCTCCTGATATCAGTCACTTTACGACTCTTACACGAGCTACAGCTACAGAGGTACATCTACAGAGGTACAGCTACAGAGCTACAGCTACAGAGGTACAGCTACAGAGGTACAGCTACAGAGCTACAGCTACAGAGCTACAGCTACAGAGGTACAGCTACAGAGGTACAGCTACAGATCTACAGCTACAGAGCTACAGCTACAGAGCTACAGCTACAGAGCTACAGCTACAGAGCTACAGCTACAGAGCTACAGCTACAGAGCTACATCTACAGAGCTACATCTACAGAGGTACAGCTACAGAGGTACAGCTACAGAGCTACAGCTACAGAGCTACAGATACAGAGCTACAGCTACAGAGGTACAGCTACAGAGGTACAGCTACAGAGCTACAGCTACAGAGCTACAGCTACAGAGCTACAGCTACAGAGCTACAGCTACAGAGCTACAGCTACAGAGCTACAGCTACAGAGCTACAGATACAGAGGTACAGCTACAGAGCTACAGCTACAAAGCTACATCTACAGAGCTACAGCTACAGAGCTACAGCTACAGAGCTTCAGCTACAGAGCTACATCTACAGAGCTACAGCTACAGAGCTACAGCTACAGAGCTTCAGCTACAGAGCTACATCTACAGAGCTACATCTACAGAGCTACAGCTACAGAGCTACAGCTACAGAGCTACAGCTACAGAGCTACAGCTACAGAGGTACAGCTACAGAGCTACAGCTACAGAGCTACAGCTACAGAGCTACAGCTACAGAGGTACAGCTACAGAGCTACAGCTACAGAGCTACAGCTACAGAGCTACAGCTACAGAGGTACAGCTACAGAGCTACAGCTACAGAGCTACAGCTACAGAGCTACAGCTACAGAGCTACAGCTACAGAGGTACAGCTACAGAGCTACAGCTACAGAGCTACAGCTACAGAGCTACAGCTACAGAGCTACAGCTACAGAGGTACAGCTACAGAGCTACAGCTACAGAGCTACAGCTACAGAGGTACAGCTACAGAGGTACAGCTACAGAGCTACAGCTACAGAGCTACAGCTACAGAGCTACAGCTACAGAGCTACAGCTACAGAGGTACAGCTACAGAGGTACAGCTACAGAGGTACAGCTACAGAGCTACAGCTACAGAGCTACAGCTACAGAGCTACAGCTACAGAGGTACAGCTACAGAGCTACAGCTACAGAGCTACAGCTACAGAGCTACAGCTACAGAGGTACAGCTACAGAGCTACAGCTACAGAGCTACAGCTACAGAGGTACAGCTACAGAGCTACAGCTACAGAGCTACAGCTACAGAGCTACAGCTACAGAGCTACAGCTACAGAGGTACAGCTACAGAGCTACAGCTACAGAGCTACAGCTACAGAGCTACAGCTACAGAGGTACAGCTACAGAGGTACAGCTACAGAGGTACAGCTACAGAGCTACAGCTACAGAGCTACAGCTACAGAGCTACAGCTACAGAGGTACAGCTACAGAGCTACAGCTACAGAGCTACAGCTACAGAGGTACAGCTACAGAGCTACAGCTACAGAGCTACAGCTACAGAGCTACAGCTACAGAGCTACAGCTACAGAGGTACAGCTACAGAGGTACAGCTACAGAGGTACAGCTACAGAGCTACAGCTACAGAGCTACAGCTACAGAGCTACAGCTACAGAGGTACAGCTACAGAGCTACAGCTACAGAGCTACAGCTACAGAGCTACAGCTACAGAGGTACAGCTACAGAGCTACAGCTACAGAGCTACAGCTACAGAGCTACAGCTACAGAGCTACAGCTACAGAGCTACAACTACAGAGCTACAGCTACAGAGGTACAGCTACAGAGCTACAGCTACAGAGCTACAGAGGCTGATGTCTACAAATATATCCTTCTCATCACTTCCTCGTTGACATCACACAACAAAATATCCAGAAAAAATAAATATACTGAATACCGAAAATACAGAGCTACAAAAATACAGAGCTACAAAAATACAGAGCTACAAAAATACAGAGCTACAAAAATACAGAGCTACAAAAATACAGAGCTACAAAAATACAGAGCTACAAAAATACAGAGCTACAAAAATACAGAGCTACAAAAATACAGAGCTACAAAAATACAGAGCTACAAAAATACAGAGCTACAAAAATACAGAGCTACAAAAATACAGAGCTACAAAAATACAGAGCTACAAAAATACAGAGCCACAAAAATACAGAGCTACAAAAATACAGAGCTACAAAAATACAGAGCCACAAAAATACAGAGCTACAAAAATACAGAGCCACAAAAATACAGAGCTACAAAAATACAGAGCCACAAAAATACAGAGCCACAAAAATACAGAGCTACAAAAATACAGAGCCACAAAAATACAGAGCCACAAAAATACAGAACTACAAAAATACGGAGCCACAAAAATACAGAGCCACAAAAATACAGAGCCACAAAAATACAGAGCTACAAAAATACAGAGCTACAAAAACACAGAGCTACAAAAATACAGAGCTACAAAAATACAGAGCTACAAAAATACAGAGCTACAAAAATACAGAGCTACAAAAATACAGAGCTACAAAAATACAGAGCTACAAAAATACAGAGCTACAAAAATACAGAGCTACAAAAATACAGAGCTACAAAAATACAGAGCTACAAAAATACAGAGCTACAAAAATACAGAGCTACAAAAATACAGAGCTACAAAAATACAGAGCTACAAAAATACAGAGCTACAAAAATACAGAGCTACAAAAATACAGAGCTACAAAAATACAGAGCTACAAAAATACAGAGCTACAAAAATACAGAGCTACAAAAATACAGAGCTACAAAAATACAGAGCTACAAAAATACAGAGCTACAAAAATACAGAGCTACAAAAATACAGAGCTACAAAAATACAGAGCTACAAAAATACAGAGCCACAAAAATACAGAGCTACAAAAATACAGAGCTACAAAAATACAGAGCCACAAAAATACAGAGCTACAAAAATACAGAGCCACAAAAATACAGAGCTACAAAAATACAGAGCCACAAAAATACAGAGCCACAAAAATACAGAGCTACAAAAATACAGAGCCACAAAAATACAGAGCCACAAAAATACAGAACTACAAAAATACGGAGCCACAAAAATACAGAGCCACAAAAATACAGAGCCACAAAAATACAGAACTACAAAAATACAGAGCTACAAAAATACAGAGCCACAAAAATACAGAGCCACAAAAATACAGAGCCACAAAAATACAGAGCTACAAAAATACAGAGCCACAAAAATACAGAGCTACAAAAATACAGAGCTACAAAAATACAGAGCCACAAAAATACAGAGCCACAAAAATACAGAGCCACAAAAATACAGAGCTACAAAAATACAGAGCCACAAAAATACAGAGCCACAAAAATACAGAACTACAAAAATACAGAGCTACAAAAATACAGAGCCACAAAAATACAGAGCCACAAAAATACAGAGCCACAAAAATACAGAACTACAAAAATACAGAGCTACAAAAATACAGAGCCACAAAAATACAGAGCCACAAAAATACAGAGCCACAAAAATACAGAGCCACAAAAATACAGAGCCACAAAAATACAGAGCCACAAAAATACAGAGCCACAAAAATACAGAGCTACAAAAATACAGAGCCACAAAAATACAGAGCCACAAAAATACAGAGCCACAAAAATACAGAGCCACAAAAATACAGAGCTACAAAAATACAGAGCCACAAAAATACAGAGCTACAAAAATACAGAGCTACAAAAATACAGAGCCACAAAAATACAGAGCCACAAAAATACAGAGCCACAAAAATACAGAGCCACAAAAATACAGAGCCACAAAAATACAGAGCCACAAAAATACAGAGCTACAAAAATACAGAGCCACAAAAATACAGAGCTACAAAAATACAGAGCTACAAAAATACAGAGCCACAAAAATACAGAGCCACAAAAATACAGAGCCACAAAAATACAGAGCCACAAAAATAAAGAGCCACAAAAATACAGAGCTACAAAAATACAGAGCCATAAAAATACAGAGCCACAAAAACTACAGAGCCACAAAAATACAGAGCCACAAAAATACAGAGCCACAAAAATACAGAGCCACAAAAATACAGAGCCACAAAAATACAGAGCCACAAAAATACAGAGCCACAAAAATACAGAGCCACAAAAATACAGAGCTACAAAATTACAGAGCCATAAAAATACAGAGCTACAAAAATACAGAGCCACAAAAATACAGAGCCACTAAAATACAGAGCCACAAAAATACAGAGCCACAAAAATACAGAGCCACAAAAATACAGAGCCACAAAAATACAGAGAAACAAAAATACAAAGCCACAAAAATACAGAGCTACAAAAATACAGAGCCACAAAAATACAGAGCCACAAAAATACAGAGCCACAAAAATACAGAGCCACAAAAATACAGAGCCACAGAAATACAGAGCCACAAAAATACAGAACTACAAAAATACAGAGCTACAAAAATACAGAGCCACAAAAATACAGAGCCACAAAAATACAGAGCCACAAAAATACAGAGTTACAAAAATACAGAGCCACAAAAATACAGAGCCAAAAAATACAGAGCCACAGAAATACAGAGCCACAAAAATACAGAGCCACAAAAATACAGAGCCACAAAAATACAGAGCCACAAAAATACAGAGGTACAAAAATACAGAGCCACAAAAATACAGAGCCAAAAAATACAGAACTACAAAAATACAGAGCCACAAAAATACAGAGCTACAAAAATACAGAGCCACAAAAATACAGAGCTACAAAAATACAGAGCTACAAAAATACAGAGCCACAAAAATACAGAGAAACAAAAATACAGAGCCACAAAAATACAGAGCTACAAAAATACAGAGCCATAAAAATACAGAGCTACAAAAATACAGAGCCACAAAAATACAGAGCCACAAAAAAACAGAGCCACAAAAATACAGAGCCACAAAAATACAGAGCCACAAAAATACAGAGCCACAAAAATACAGAGCCACAAAAATACAGAGCTACAAAAATACAGAGCCATAAAAATACAGAGCCACAAAAATACAGAGCCACAAAAATACAGAGCCACAAAAATACAGAGCAACAAAAATACAGAGCCACAAAAATACAAAGCCACAAAAATACAGAGAAACAAAAATACAGAGCCACAAAAATACAGAGCTACAAAAATACAGAGCCACAAAAATACAGAGCCACAAAAATACAGAGCTACAAAAATACAGAGCCACAAAAATACAGAGCCACAAAAATACAGAGCCACAAAAATACAGAGCTACAAAAATACAGAGCCATAAAAATACAGAGCCACAAAAATACAGAGCCACAAAAATACAGAGCCACAAAAATACAGAGCCACAAAAATACAGAGCCACAAAAATACAGAGCCACAAATATACAGAGCCACAAAAATACAGAGCCACAAAAATACAGAGAAACAAAAATACAGAGCCACAAAAATACAGAGCTACAAAAATACAGAGCCACAAAAATACAGAGCCACAAAAATACAGAGCTACAAAAATACAGAGCCTCAAAAATACAGAGCTACAAAAATACAGAACTACAAAAATACAGAGCTACAAAAATACAGAGCCACAAAAATACAGAGCCACAAAAATACAGAGCCACAAAAATACAGAACTACAAAAATACAGAGCTACAAAAATACAGAGCCACAAAAATACAGAGCCACAAAAATACAGAGCAACAAAAATACAGAGCTACAAAAATACAGAGCTACAAAAATACAGAGCCACAAAAATAAAGAGCCACAAAAATACAGAGCCACAAAAATACAGAGCCACAAAAATACAGAGCTACAAAAATACAGAGCCACAAAAATACAGAGCTACAAAAATACAGAGCTACAAAAATACAGAGCCACAAAAATACAAGGCCACAAAAATACAGAGCTACAAAAATACAGAGCTACAAAAATACATAGCCACAAAAATACAGAGCTACAAAAATACAGAACTACAAAAATACAGAGCTACAAAAATACAGAGCTACAAAAATACAGAGCTACAAAAATACAGAACTACAAAAATACAGAGCCACAAAAATACAGAGTTACAAAAATACAGAACTACAAAAATACAGAGCTACAAAAATACAGAGCCACAAAAATACAGAGCTACAAAAATACAGAGATACAAAAATACAGAGCCACAAAAATACAGAGCCACAAAACTACAGAGCTACAAAAATACAGAGCCACAAAAATACAGAGCTACAAAAATACAGAGCCACAAAAATACAGAGCCACAAAAATACAGAGCTACAAAAATACAGAACTACAAAAATACAGAGCCACAAAAATACAGAGCCACAAAAATACAGAGCCACAAAAATACAGAGCTACAAAAATACAGAGCCACAAAAATACAGAGCCACAAAAATACAGAGCTACAAAAATACAGAGCCACAAAAATACAGAGCTACAAAAATACAGAGCTACAAAAATACAGAGCTACAAAAATACAGAGCTACAAAAATACAGAGCCACAAAAATACAGAGCCACAAAAATACAGAGCTACAAAAATACAGAGCCACAAAAATACAGAGCTACAAAAATACAGAGCTACAAAAATACAGAGCCACAAAAATACAGAGCTACAAAAATACAGAACTACAAAAATACAGAGCTACAAAAATACAGAGCTACAAAAATACAGAGCTACAAAAATACAGAACTACAAAAATACAGAGCCACAAAAATACAGAGCTACAAAAATACAGAGCTACAAAAATACAGAGCCACAAAAATACAGAGCTACAAAAATACAGAACTACAAAAATACAGAGCTACAAAAATACAGAGCTACAAAAATACAGAGCTACAAAAATACAGAACTACAAAAATACAGAGCTACAAAAATACAGAGCTACAAAAATACAGAGCCACAAAAATACAGAGCTACAAAAATACAGAACTACAAAAATACAGAGCTACAAAAATACAGAGCTACAAAAATACAGAGCTACAAAAATACAGAGCTACAAAAATACAGAGCTACAAAAATACAGAGCCACAAAAATACAGAGCTACAAAAATACAGGGCTACAAAAATACAGAGCTACAAAAATACAGAGCCACAAAAATACAGAGCTACAAAAATACAGAGCTACAAAAATACAGAGCTACAAAAATACAGAGCTACAAAAATACAGAGCTACAAAAATACAGAGCCACAAAAATACAGAGCTACAAAAATACAGAGCTACAAAAATACAGAGCTACAAAAATACAGAGCCACAAAAATACAGAGCCACAAAAATACAGAGCTACAAAAATACAGAGCTACAAAAATACAGAGCTACAAAAATACAGAGCTACAAAAATACAGAGCTACAAAAATACAGAGCCACAAAAATACAGAGCCACAAAAATACAGAGCCACAAAAATACAGAGCTACAAAAATACAGAGCCATAAAAATACAGAGCCACAAAAATACAGAGCCACAAAAATACAGAGCCACAAAAATACAGAGCCACAAAAATACAGAGCCACAAAAATACAGAGCCACAAAAATACAGAGCCACAAAAATACAGAGCTACAAAAATACAGAGCCATAAAAATACAGAGCCACAAAAATACAGAGCTACAAAAATACAGAGCCATAAAAATACAGAGCCACAAAAATACAGAACCACAAAAATACAGAGCCACAAAAATACAGAGCCACAAAAATACAGAGCCACAAAAATACAGAGCCACAAAAATACAGAGCCACAAAAATACAGAGCCACAAAAATACAGAGCTACAAAATTACAGAGCCATAAAAATACAGAGCTACAAAAATACAGAGCCACAAAAATACAGAGCCACTAAAATACAGAGCCACAAAAATACAGAGCCACAAAAATACAGAGCCACAAAAATACAGAGCCACAAAAATACAGAGCCACAAAAATACAGAGAAACAAAAATACAGAGCCACAAAAATACAGAGCTACAAAAATACAGAGCCACAAAAATACAGAGCCACAAAAATACAGAGCTACAAAAGTACAGAGCCACAAAAATACAGAGCCACAGAAATACAGAGCCACAAAAATACAGAACTACAAAAATACAGAGCTACAAAAATACAGAGCCACAAAAATACAGAGCCACAAAAATACAGAGCCACAAAAATACAGAGTTACAAAAATACAGAGCCACAAAAATACAGAGCCAATAAATACAGAGCCACAGAAATACAGAGCCACAAAAATACAGAGCCACAAAAATACAGAGCCACAAAAATACAGAGCCACAAAAATACAGAGGTACAAAAATACAGAGCCACAAAAATACAGAGCCACAAAAATACAGAACTACAAAAATACAGAGCCACAAAAATACAGAGCTACAAAAATACAGAGCCACAAAAATACAGAGCTACAAAAATACAGAGCTACAAAAATACAGAACCACAAAAATACAGAGCCACAAAAATACAGAGCCACAAAAATACAGAGCTACAAAAATACAGAGCCATAAAAATACAGAGCTACAAAAATACAGAGCCACAAAAATACAGAGCCACAAAAATACAGAGCCACAAAAATACAGAGCCACAAAAATACAGAGCCACAAAAATACAGAGCCACAAAAATACAGAGCCACAAAAATACAGAGCTACAAAAATACAGAGCCATAAAAATACAGAGCCACAAAAATACAGAGCCACAAAAATACAGAGCAACAAAAATACAGAGCCACAAAAATACAGAGCCACAAAAATACAGAGAAACAAAAATACAGAGCCACAAAAATACAGAGCTACAAAAATACAGAGCCACAAAAATACAGAGCCACAAAAATACAGAGCTACAAAAATACAGAGCCACAAAAATACAGAGCCACAAAAATACAGAGCCACAAAAATACAGAGCTACAAAAATACAGAGCCATAAAAATACAGAGCCACAAAAATACAGAGCCACAAAAATACAGAGCCACAAAAATACAGAGCCACAAAAATACAGAGCCACAAAAATACAGAGCCACAAAAATACAGAGCCACAAAAATACAGAGCCACAAAAATACAGAGAAACAAAAATACAGAGCCACAAAAATACAGAGCTACAAAAATACAGAGCCACAAAAATACAGAGCCACAAAAATACAGAGCTACAAAAATACAGAGCCTCAAAAATACAGAGCTACAAAAATACAGAGCCACAAAAATACAGAGCCACAAAAATACAGAGCCACAAAAATACAGAACTACAAAAATACAGAGCTACAAAAATACAGAGCCACAAAAATACAGAGCCACAAAAATACAGAGCCACAAAAATACAGAGCTACAAAAATACAGAGCTACAAAAATACAGAGCCACAAAAATAAAGAGCCACAAAAACACAGAGCCACAAAAATACAGAGCCACAAAAATACAGAGCTACAAAAATACAGAGCCACAAAAATACAGAGCTACAAAAATACAGAGCTACAAAAATACAGAGCCACAAAAATTCAGAGCCACAAAAATACAGAGCTACAAAAATACAGAGCTACAAAAATACATAGCCACAAAAATACAGAGCTACAAAAATACAGAACTACAAAAATACAGAGCTACAAAAATACAGAGGTACAAAAATACAGAGCCACAAAAATACAGAGCCACAAAAATACAGAACTACAAAAATACAGAGCCACAAAAATACAGAGCTACAAAAATACAGAGCCACAAAAATACAGAGCTACAAAAATACAGAGCTACAAAAATACAGAGCCACAAAAATACAGAGCCACAAAAATACAGAGCCACAAAAATACAGAGCTACAAAAATACAGAGCCATAAAAATACAGAGCTACAAAAATACAGAGCCACAAAAATACAGAGCCACAAAAATACAGAGCCACAAAAATACAGAGCCACAAAAATACAGAGCCACAAAAATACAGAGCCACAAAAATACAGAGCCACAAAAATACAGAGCTACAAAAATACAGAGCCATAAAAATACAGAGCCACAAAAAATACAGAGCCACAAAAATACAGAGCCACAAAAATACAGAGCAACAAAAATACAGAGCCACAAAAATACAGAGCCACAAAAATACAGAGAAACAAAAATACAGAGCCACAAAAATACAGAGCTACAAAAATACAGAGCCACAAAAATACAGAGCCACAAAAATACAGAGCTACAAAAATACAGAGCCACAAAAATACAGAGCCACAAAAATACAGAGCCACAAAAATACAGAGCTACAAAAATACAGAGCCATAAAAATACAGAGCCACAAAAATACAGAGCCACAAAAATACAGAGCCACAAAAATACAGAGCCACAAAAATACAGAGCCACAAAAATACAGAGCCACAAAAATACAGAGCCACAAAAATACAGAGCCACAAAAATACAGAGAAACAAAAATACAGAGCCACAAAAATACAGAGCTATAAAAATACAGAGCCACAAAAATACAGAGCCACAAAAATACAGAGCTACAAAAATACAGAGCCTCAAAAATACAGAGCTACAAAAATACAGAACTACAAAAATACAGAGCTACAAAAATACAGAGCCACAAAAATACAGAGCCACAAAAATACAGAGCCACAAAAATACAGAACTACAAAAATACAGAGCTACAAAAATACAGAGCCACAAAAATACAGAGCCACAAAAATACAGAGCTACAAAAATACAGAGCTACAAAAATACAGAGCCACAAAAATAAAGAGCCACAAAAATACAGAGCCACAAAAATACAGAGCCACAAAAATACAGAGCTACAAAAATACAGAGCCACAAAAATACAGAGCTACAAAAATACAGAGCTACAAAAATACAGAGCCACAAAAATACAGAGCCACAAAAATACAGAGCTACAAAAATACAGAGCTACAAAAATACATAGCCACAAAAATACAGAGCTACAAAAATACAGAACTACAAAAATACAGAGCTACAAAAATACAGAGCTACAAAAATACAGAGCTACAAAAATACAGAACTACAAAAATACAGAGCCACAAAAATACAGAGCTACAAAAATACAGAACTACAAAAATACAGAGCTACAAAAATACAGAGCCACAAAAATACAGAGCTACAAAAATACAGAGATACAAAAATACAGAGCCACAAAAATACAGAGCCACAAAACTACAGAGCTAGAAAAATACAGAGCCACAAAAATACAGAGCTACAAAAATACAGAGCTACAAAAATACAGAGCCACAAAAATACAGAGCTACAAAAATACAGAACTACAAAAATACAGAGCCACAAAAATACAGAGCCACAAAAATACAAAGCCACAAAAATACAGAGCTACAAAAATACAGAGCCACAAAAATACAGAGCCACAAAAATACAGAGCTACAAAAATACAGAGCCACAAAAATACAGAGCTACAAAAATACAGAGCTACAAAAATACAGAGCTACAAAAATACAGAGCTACAAAAATACAGAGCCACAAAAATACAGAGCCACAAAAATACAGAGCTACAAAAATACAGAGCCACAAAAATACAGAGCTACAAAAATACAGAGCTACAAAAATACAGAGCCACAAAAATACAGAGCTACAAAAATACAGAACTACAAAAATACAGAGCTACAAAAATACAGAGCTACAAAAATACAGAGCTAGAAAAATACAGAACTACAAAAATACAGAGCCACAAAAATACAGAGCTACAAAAATACAGAGCTACAAAAATACAGAGCCACAAAAATACAGAGCTACAAAAATACAGAACTACAAAAATACAGAGCTACAAAAATACAGAGCTACAAAAACAAAGAGCTACAAAAATACAGAACTACAAAAATACAGAGCTACAAAAATACAGAGCTACAAAAATACAGAGCCACAAAAATACAGAGCTACAAAAATACAGAACTACAAAAATACAGAGCTACAAAAATACAGAGCTACAAAAATACAGAGCTACAAAAATACAGAGCTACAAAAATACAGAGCTACAAAAATACAGAGCCACAAAAATACAGAGCTACAAAAATACAGAGCTACAAAAATACAGAGCTACAAAAATACAGAGCCACAAAAATACAGAGCTACAAAAATACAGAGATACAAAAATACAGAGCTACAAAAATACAGAGCTACAAAAATACAGAGCTACAAAAATACAGAGCTACAAAAATACAGAGCCACAAAAATACAGAGCTACAAAAATACAGAGCTACAAAAATACAGAGCTACAAAAATACAGAGCCACAAAAATACAGAGCCACAAAAATACAGAGCTACAAAAATACAGAGCTACAAAAATACAGAGCTACAAAAATACAGAGCTACAAAAATACAGAGCTACAAAAATACAGAGCCACAAAAATACAGAGCCACAAAAATACAGAGCCACAAAAATACAGAGCTACAAAAATACAGAGCCATAAAAATACAGAGCCACAAAAATACAGAGCCACAAAAATACAGAGCCACAAAAATAGAGAGCCACAAAAATACAGAGCCACAAAAATACAGAGCCACAAAAATACAGAGCCACAAAAATACAGAGCCACAAAAATACAGAGCTACAAAAATACAGAGCCATAAAAATACAGAGCTACAAAAATACAGAGCCACAAAAATACAGAGCCACTAAAATACAGAGCCACAAAAATACAGAGCCACAAAAATACAGAGCCACAAAAATACAGAGTCACAAAAATACAGAGCCACAAAAATACAGAGAAACAAAAACACAGAGCCACAAAAATACAGAGCTACAAAAATACAGAGCCACAAAAATACAGAGAAACAAAAATACAGAGCTACAAAAATACAGAGCCACAAAAATACAGAGCCACAAAAATACAGAGCTACAAAAATACAGAACTACAAAAATACAGAGCTACAAAAATACAGAGCCACAAAAATACAGAGCCACAAAAATACAGAGCCACAAAAATGCAGAACTACAAAAATACAGAGCTACAAAAATACAGAGCCACAAAAATACAGAGCCACAAAAATACAGAGCCACAAAAATAAAGAGCCAAAAAATACAGAGCCACAAAAATACAGAGCCACGAAAATACAGAGCCACAAAAATACAGAGCCACAAAAATACAGAGCCACAAAAATACAGAGCTACAAAAATACAGAGCTACAAAAATACAGAGCCACAAAAATACAGAGCCACAAAAATACAGAACTACAAAAATACAGAGCCACAAAAATACAGAGCTACAAAAATACAGAGCCACAAAAATACAGAGCTACAAAAATACAGAGCTACAAAAATACAGAGCCACAAAAATACAGAGCCACAAAAATACAGAGCCACAAAAATACAGAGCTACAAAAATACAGAGCCATAAAAATACAGAGCCACAAAAATACAGAGCCACAAAAATACAGAGCCACAAAAATACAGAACCACAAAAATACAGAGCCACAAAAAATACAGAGCCACAAAAATACAGAGCCTCAAAATTCAGAGCTACAAAAATACAGAGCCATAAAAATACAGAGCCACAAAAATACAGAGCCACAAAAATACAGAGCCACAAAAACACAGAGCCAAGAAAATACAGAGCCACAAAAATACAGAGCCACAAAAATACAGAGCCACAAAAATACAGAGAAACAAAAATACAGAGCCACAAAAATACAGAGCTACAAAAATACAGAGCAACAAAAATACAGATCCACAAAAATACAGAGCTACAAAAATACAGAGCCACAAAAATACACAGCAACAAAAATACAGAGCCACAAAAATACAGAGCTACAAAAATACAGAGCCATAAAAATACAGAGCCACAAAAATACAGAGCCACAAAAATACAGAGCTACAAAAATACAGAGCCACAAAAATACAGAGCTACAAAAATACAGAGCAACAAAAATACAGAGCCACAAAAATACAGAGCTACAAAAATACAGAACTACAAAAATACAGAGCCACAAAAATACAGAGCCACAAAAATACAGAGCCACAAAAATACAGAGCTACAAAAATACAGAGCCATAAAAATACAGAACCACAAAAATACAGAGCTACAAAAATACAGAGCCACAAAAATACAGAGCTACAAAAATACAGAGCTACAAAAATACAGAGCTACAAAAATACAGAGCTACAAAAATACAAAGCCACAAAAATACAGAGCCACAAAAATACAGAGCTACAAAAATACAGAGCCACAAAAATACAGAGCTACAAAAATACAGAGCTACAAAAATACAGAGCCACAAAAATACAGAGCTGCAAAAATACAGAACTACAAAAATACAGAGCTACAAAAATACAGAGCTACAAAAATACAGAGCTACAAAAATACAGAACTACAAAAATACAGAGCCACAAAAATACAGAGCAACAAAAATACGGAGCTACAAAAATACAGAGCCACAAAAATACAGAGCTACAAAAATACAGAACTACAAAAATACAGAGCTACAAAAATACAGAGCTACAAAAATACAGAGCTACAAAAATACAGAGCTACAAAAATACAGAACTACAAAAATACAGAGCTTCAAAAATACAGAGCTACAAAAATACAGAGCCACAAAAATACAGAGCTACAAAAATACAGAACTACAAAAATACAGAGCCACAAAAATACAGAGCTACAAAAATACAGAGCTACAAAAATACAGAGCTACAAAAATACAGAGCTACAAAAATACAGAGCCACAAAAATACAGAGCTACAAAAATACAGAGCTACAAAAATACAGAGCCACAAAAATACAAAAATACAGAGCCACAAAAATACAGAGCTACAAAAATACAGAGCTACAGAGCCAAAAAATACAGAGCCACAAAAATACAAAAAAAATACAGAGCTACAGAAAATACAGAGCTACAAAAAAGCCACAAAAATACAGAGCCACAAAAATACAGAGCTACAGAGCCAAAAAATACAGAGCTACAAAAATACAGAGCTACAAAAATACAGAGCCACAAAAATACAGAGCCACAAAAATACAGAGCTACAAAAATACAGAGCTACAAAAATACAGAGCTACAAAAATACAGAGCTACAAAAATACAGAGCCACAAAAATACAGAGCCACAAAAATACAGAGCTACAAAAATACAGAGCTACAAAAATACAGAGCTACAAAAATACAGAGCTACAAAAATACAGAGCCACAAAAATACAGAGCTACAAAAATACAGAGCCACAAAAATACAGAGCTACAAAAATACAGAGCAACAAAAATACAGAGCTACAAAAATACAGAGCTACAAAAATACAGAGCCATAAAAATACAGAGCCACAAAAATACAGAGCCACAAAAATACAGAGCTACAAAAATACAGAGCTACAAAAATACAGAGCCACAAAAATACAGAGCCACAAAAATACAGAGCCACAAAAATACAGAGCCACAAAAATACAGAGCCACAAAAATACAGAGCCAAAAATACAGAGCTACAAAAATACAGAGCCATAAAAATACAGAGCCACAAAAATACAGAGCCACAAAAATAGAGAGCCACAAAAATACAGAGCCAAAAAATACAGAGCCACAAAAATACAGAGCCACAAAAATACAGAGCCACAAAAATACAGAGCCACAAAAATACAGAGCCACAAAAATACAGAGCCACAAAAATACAGAGCCACAAAAATACAGAGCCACAAAAATACAGAGCTACAAAAATACAGAGCCACAAAAATACAGAGCCAAAAATACAGAAAAAAATACAGAGCCACAAAAATACAGAGCCACAAAAATACAGAGCCACAAAAATACAGAGCCAAAAAATACAGAGCCACAAAAATACAGAGCCACAAAAATACAGAGCCACAAAAATACAGAGCCACAAAAATACAGAGCCACAAAAATACAGAGCTACAAAAATACAGAGCCATAAAAATACAGAGCTACAAAAAAACAGAGCCACAAAAATACAGAGCCACTAAAATACAGAGCCACAAAAATACAGAGCCACAAAAATACAGAGCCACAAAAATACAGAGCCACAAAAATACAGAGCCGCAAAAATACAGAGAAACAAAAATACAGAGCCACAAAAATACAGAGCTACAAAAATACAGAGCCACAAAAATACAGAGCCACAAAAATACAGAGCTACAAAAATACAGAGCCACAAAAATACAGAGCCACAAAAATACAGAGCTACAAAAATACAGAACTACAAAAATACAGAGCTACAAAAATACAGAGCCACAAATATACAGAGCCACAAAAATACAGAGCCACAAAAATACAGAACTACAAAAATACAGAGCTACAAAAATACAGAGCTACAAAAATACAGAGCCACAAAAATACAGAGCCACAAAAATACAGAGCTACAAAAATACAGAGCTACAAAAATAC
This sequence comes from Cherax quadricarinatus, assembly GCF_038502225.1. NCBI lineage: Eukaryota > Metazoa > Arthropoda > Malacostraca > Decapoda > Parastacidae > Cherax > Cherax quadricarinatus. Next base: position 2,482,346 of record NC_091364.1, on the reverse strand, counting down.
AGAGCTACAAAAATACAGAGCTACAAAAATACAGAGCTACAAAAATACAGAGCTACAAAAATACAGAGCTACAAAAATACAGAGCTACAAAAATACAGAGCTACAAAAATACAGAGCTACAAAAATACAGAGCCACAAAAATACAGAGCTACAAAAATACAGAGCTACAAAAATACAGAGCTACAAAAATACAGAGCTACAAAAATACAGAGCCACAAAAATACAGAGCCACAAAAATACAGAGCTACAAAAATACAGAGCCACAAAAATACAGAGCCACAAAAATACAGAGCCACAAAAATACAGAGCCACAAAAATACAGAGCCACAAAAATACAGAGCCACAAAAATACAGAGCCACAAAAATACAGAGCCACAAAAATACAGAGCCACAAAAATACAGAGCCACAAAAATACAGAGCCACAAAAATACAGAGCTACAAAAATACAGAGCCACAAAAATACAGAGCTACAAAAATACAGAGCCACAAAAATACAGAGCCACAAAAATACAGAGCCACAAAAATACAGAGCTACAAAAATACAGAGCCACAAAAATACAGAGCTACAAAAATACAGAGCCACAAAAATACAGAGCCACAAAAATACAGAGCCACAAAAATACAGAGCCACAAAAATACAGAGCCACAAAAATACAGAGCCACAAAAATACAGAGCCACAAAAATACAGAGCCACAAAAATACAGAGCCACAAAAATACAGAGCTACAAAAATACAGAGCCACAAAAATACAGAGCCACAAAAATACAGAGCCACAAAAATACAGAGCCACAAAAATACAGAGCCACAAAAATACAGAGCCACAAAAATACAGAGCCACAAAAATACAGAGCCACAAAAATACAGAGCCACAAAAATACAGAGCCACAAAAATACAGAGCCACAAAAATACAGAGCCACAAAAATACAGAGCCACAAAAATACAGAGCCACAAAAATACAGAGCCACAAAAATACAGAGCCACAAAAATACAGAGCCACAAAAATACAGAGCCACAAAAATACAGAGCCACAAAAATACAGAGCCACAAAAATACAGAGCTACAAAAATACAGAGCCACAAAAATACAGAGCCACAAAAATACAGAACTACAAAAATACAGAGCCACAAAAATACAGAGCCACAAAAATACAGAGCCACAAAAATACAGAGCCACAAAAATACAGACCTACAAAAATACAGAGCTACAAAAATACAGAGCCACAAAAATACAGAGCCACAGAAATACAGAGCCACAAAAATACAGAGCCACAAAAATACAGAGCTACAAAAATACAGAGCTACAAAAAAAATACAGAACCACAAAAATACAGAGCCACAAAAATACAGAGCCACAAAAATACAGAGCCACAAAAATACAGAGCCACAAAAATACAGAGCTACAAAAATACAGAGCCACAAAAATACAGAGCCACAAAAATACAGAGCCACAAAAATACAGAGCCACAAAAATACAGAGCCACAAAAATACAGAGCTACAAAAATACAGAGCTACAAAAATACAGAGCCACAAAAATACAGAGCCACAAAAATACAGAGCCACAAAAATACAGAGCTACAAAAATACAGAGCCACAAAAATACAGAGCCACAAAAATACAGAGCTACAAAAAATACAGAGCCACAAAAATACAGAGCTACAAAAAATACAGAGCCACAAAAATACAGAGCCACAAAAATACAGAGCCACAAAAATACAGAGCCACAAAAATACAGAGCAACAAAAATACAGAGCAACAAAAGTACAGAGCCACAAAAATACAGAAAATACAGAAAAAAATACAGAGCCACAAAAATACAGAGCCACAAAAATACAGAGCTACAAAAATACAGAGCCACAAAAATACAGAGCCACAAAAATCCACAGCCACAAAAATACAGAGCTACAAAAATACAGAGCTACAAAAATACAGAGCCACAAAAATACAGAGCTACAAAAATACAGAGCCACAAAAATACAGAGCCACAAAAATACAGAGCCACAAAAATACAGAGCTACAAAAATACAGAGCCACAAAAATACAGAACCACAAAAATACAGAGCTACAAAAATACAGAGCCACAAAAATACAGAGCTACAAAAATACAGAGCTACAAAAATACAGAGCTACAAAAATACAGAGCCACAAAAATACAGAGAAACAAAAATACAGAGCCATAAAAATACAGAGCCACAAAAATACAGAACTACAAAAATACAGAGCCACAAAAATACAGAGCCACAAAAATACAGAGCCACAAAAATACAGAGCCACAAAAATACAGAACTACAAAAATACAGAGCCACAAAAATACAGAGCCACAAAAATACAGAGCAACAAAAATAAAGAGCCACAAAATACAGAGCCACAAAAATACAGAGAGCTACAAAAATACAGAGCCACAAAAATACAGAGTTACAAAAACAGAGCCACAAAAATACAGAGCCACAAAAATGCAGAGCCACAAAAATAAAGAGACACAAAAATACAGAACTACAAAAATACAAAGCCACGAAAATACAGAGCTACAAAAATACAGAGCCACAAAAATACAGAGCCACAAAAATACAGAGCACAAAATTACAGAGCACAAAATAAAGAGCCACAAAAATACAGAGCCACAAAAATACAGAGCTACAAAAATACAGAGCCACAAAATACAGAGCCACAAAAATACAGAGCCACAAAAATACAGAGCCACAAAAATACAGAGACACAAAAATAAAGATCCACAAAAATACAGAGCCACAAAAATACAGAGCCACAAAAATACAGAGTCACAAAAATACAGAGCTACAAAAATACAGAGCCACAAAAATACAGAGCCACAAAAATACAGAGCCACAAAAATACAGAGCAACAAAAATACAGAGCCACAAAAATACAGAGCCACAAAAATACAGAGCCACAAAAATACAGAGCCACAAAAATACAGAGCCACAAAAATACAGAGCCACAAAAATACAGAGCCACAAAAATACAGAGCCACAAAAATACAGAACTACAAAAATACAGAGCCACAAAAATACAGAGCCACAAAAATACAGAGCCACAAAAATACAGAGCCACAAAAATACAGAGCCACAAAAATACAGAGCCACAAAAACACAGAGCCACAAAAATACAGAACTACAAAAATACAGAGCCACAAAAATACAGAGCCACAAAAATACAGAGCCACAAAAATACTG
>NC_091364.1:2466665-2479055 GCF_038502225.1 Cherax quadricarinatus | reverse complement strand
GCTACAAAAATACAGAGCTACAAAAATACAGAGCTACAAAAATACAGAGCTACAAAAATACAGAGCCACAAAAATACAGAGCTACAAAAATACAGAGCTACAAAAATACAAAGCTACAAAAATACAGAGCTACAAAAATACAGAGCTACAAAAATACAGAGCTACAAAAATACAGAGCCACAAAAATACAGAGCTACAAAAATACAGAGCTACAAAAATACAGAGCTACAAAAATACAGAGCTACAAAAATACAGAGCTACAAAAATACAGAGCCACAAAAATACAGAGCCACAAAAATACAGAGATACAAAAATACAGAGCTACAAAAATACAGAGCCATAAAAATACAGAGCCACAAAAATACAGAGCCACAAAAATAGAGAGCCACAAAAATAGAGAGCCAAAAAAATACAGAGCCACAAAAATACAGAGCCACAAAAATACAGAGCCACAAAAATACAGAGCCACAAAAATACAGAGCCACAAAAATACAGAGCTACAAAAATACAGAGCCATAAAAATACAGAGCTACAAAAAAACAGAGCCACAAAAATACAGAGCCACTAAAATACAGAGCCACAAAAATACAGAGCCACAAAAATACAGAGCCACAAAAATACAGAGCCACAAAAATACAGAGCCGCAAAAATACAGAGAAACAAAAATACAGAGCCACAAAAATACAGAGCTACAAAAATACAGAGCCACAAAAATACAGAGCCACAAAAATACAGAGCTACAAAAATACAGAGCCACAAAAATACAGAGCCACAAAAATACAGAGCTACAAAAATACAGAACTACAAAAATACAGAGCTACAAAAATACAGAGCCACAAATATACAGAGCCACAAAAATACAGAGCCACAAAAATACAGAACTACAAAAATACAGAGCTACAAAAATACAGAGCTACAAAAATACAGAGCCACAAAAATACAGAGCCACAAAAATACAGAGCTACAAAAATACAGAGCTACAAAAATACAGAGCTACAAAAATACAGAGCTACAAAAATACAGAGCCACAAAAATACAGAGCTACAAAAATACAGAGCTACAAAAATACAAAGCTACAAAAATACAGAGCTACAAAAATACAGAGCTACAAAAATACAGAGCTACAAAAATACAGAGCCACAAAAATACAGAGCTACAAAAATACAGAGCTACAAAAATACAGAGCTACAAAAATACAGAGCTACAAAAATACAGAGCTACAAAAATACAGAGCCACAAAAATACAGAGCCACAAAAATACAGAGATACAAAAATACAGAGCTACAAAAATACAGAGCCATAAAAATACAGAGCCACAAAAATACAGAGCCACAAAAATAGAGAGCCACAAAAATACAGAGCCACAAAAATACAGAGCCACAAAAATACAGAGCCACAAAAATACAGAGCCACAAAAATACAGAGCCACAAAAATACAGAGCCACAAAAATACAGAGCTACAAAAATACAGAGCCATAAAAATACAGAGCTACAAAAAAACAGAGCCACAAAAATACAGAGCCACTAAAATACAGAGCCACAAAAATACAGAGCCACAAAAATACAGAGCCACTAAAATACAGAGCCACAAAAATACAGAGCCGCAAAAATACAGAGAAACAAAAATACAGAGATACAAAAATACAGAGCTACAAAAATACAGAGCCATAAAAATACAGAGCCACAAAAATACAGAGCCACAAAAATAGAGAGCCACAAAAATACAGAGCCACAAAAATACAGAGCCACAAAAATACAGAGCCACAAAAATACAGAGCCACAAAAATACAGAGCCACAAAAATACAGAGCCACAAAAATACAGAGCTACAAAAATACAGAGCCATAAAAATACAGAGCTACAAAAAAACAGAGCCACAAAAATACAGAGCCACTAAAATACAGAGCCACAAAAATACAGAGCCACAAAAATACAGAGCCACAAAAATACAGAGCCACAAAAATACAGAGCCGCAAAAATACAGAGAAACAAAAATACAGAGCCACAAAAATACAGAGCTACAAAAATACAGAGCCACAAAAATACAGAGCCACAAAAATACAGAGCTACAAAAATACAGAGCCACAAAAATACAGAGCCACAAAAATACAGAGCTACAAAAATACAGAACTACAAAAATACAGAGCTACAAAAATACAGAGCCACAAATATACAGAGCCACAAAAATACAGAGCCACAAAAATACAGAACTACAAAAATACAGAGCTACAAAAATACAGAGCTACAAAAATACAGAGCCACAAAAATACAGAGCCACAAAAATACAGAGCTACAAAAATACAGAGCTACAAAAATACAGAGCTACAAAAATACAGAGCCAAAAAATACAGAGCCACAAAAATACAGAGCCACAAAAATACAGAGCCACAAAAATACAGAGCCACAAAAATACAGAGCTACAAAAATACAGAGCCACAAAAATACCGAGCCACAAAAATACAGAACTACAAAAATACAGAGCCACAAAAATACAGAGCTACAAAAATACAGAGCCACAAAAATAGAGAGCTACAAAAATACAGAGCTACAAAAATACAGAGCCATAAAAATACAGAGCCACCAAAATACTGAGCCACAAAAATACAGAGCTACAAAAATACAGAGCCATAAAAATACAGAGATACAAAAATACAGAACTACAAAAATACAGAGCCACAAAAATACAGAGCCACAAAAATACAGAGCCACAAAAATACAGAGCTACAAAAATACAGAGCCACAAAAATACAGAACCACAAAAATACAGAGCTACAAAAATACAGAGCCACAAAAATACAGAGCTACAAAAATACAGAGCTACAAAAATACAGAGCTACAAAAATACAGAGCTACAAAAATACAAAGCCACAAAAATACAGAGCCACAAAAATACAGAGCTACAAAAATACAGAGCCACAAAAATACAGAGCTACAAAAATACAGAGCTACAAAAATACAGAGCCACAAAAATACAGAGCTGCAAAAATACAGAACTACAAAAATACAGAGCTACAAAAATGCAGAGCTACAAAAATACAGAGCTACAAAAATACAGAACTACAAAAATACAGAGCCACAAAAATACAGAGCTACAAAAATACGGAGCTACAAAAATACAGAGCCACAAAAATACAGAGCTACAAAAATACAGAACTACAAAAATACAGAGCTACAAAAATACAGAGCTACAAAAATACAGAGCTACAAAAATACAGAGCTACAAAAATACAGAACTACAAAAATACAGAGCTACAAAAATACAGAGCTACAAAAATACAGAGCCACAAAAATACAGAGCTACAAAAATACAGAACTACAAAAATACAGAGCCACAAAAATACAGAGCTACAAAAATACAGAGCTACAAAAATACAGAGCCACAAAAATACAGAGCCACAAAAATACAGAGCTACAAAAATACAGAGCTACAAAAATACAGAGCTACAAAAATACAGAGCTACAAAAATACAGAGCCACAAAAATACAGAGCTACAAAAATACAGAGCTACAAAAATACAAAGCTACAAAAATACAGAGCTACAAAAATACAGAGCTACAAAAATACAGAGCTACAAAAATACAGAGCCACAAAAATACAGAGCTACAAAAATACAGAGCTACAAAAATACAGAGCTACAAAAATACAGAGCTACAAAAATACAGAGCTACAAAAATACAGAGCCACAAAAATACAGAGCCACAAAAATACAGAGATACAAAAATACAGAGCTACAAAAATACAGAGCCATAAAAATACAGAGCCACAAAAATACAGAGCCACAAAAATACAGAGCCACAAAAATACAGAGCCACAAAAATACAGAGCCACAAAAATACAGAGCCACAAAAATACAGAGCCACAAAAAAACAGAGCCACAAAAATACAGAGCTACAAAAATACAGAGCCATAAAAATACAGAGCTACAAAAAAACAGAGCCACAAAAATACAGAGCCACTAAAATACAGAGCCACAAAAATACAGAGCCACAAAAATACAGAGCCACAAAAATACAGAGCCACAAAAATACAGAGCCACAAAAATACAGAGCCACAAAAATACAGAGAAACAAAAATACAGAGCCACAAAAATACAGAGCTACAAAAATACAGAGCCACAAAAATACAGAGCCACAAAAATACAGAGCTACAAAAATACAGAGCCACAAAAATACAGAGCCACAAAAATACAGAGCTACAAAAATACAGAACTACAAAAATACAGAGCTACAAAAATACAGAGCCACAAAAATACAGAGCCACAAAAATACAGAGCCACAAAAATACAGAACTACAAAAATACAGAGCTACAAAAATACAGAGCCACAAAAATACAGAGCCACAAAAATACAGAGCCACAAAAATACAGTTACAAAAATACAGAGCCACAAAAATACAGAGCCAAAAAATACAGAGCCAAAAAATACAGAGCCACAAAAATACAGAGCCACAAAAATACAGAGCCACAAAAATACAGAGCCACAAAAATACAGAGCTACAAAAATACAGAGCCACAAAAATACAGAGCCACAAAAATACAGAACTACAAAAATACAGAGCCACAAAAATACAGAGCTACAAAAATACAGAACCACAAAAATACAGAGCTACAAAAATACAGAGCTACAAAAATACAGAGCCATAAAAATACAGAGCCACCAAAATACAGAGCCACAAAAATACAGAGCTACAAAAATACAGAGCCATAAAAATACAGAGCCACAAAAATACAGAGCCACAAAAATACAGAGCAACAAAAATACAGAGCCACAAAAATACAGAGCCACAAAAATACAGAGCCACAAAAATACAGAGCCACAAAAATACAGAGCCACAAAAATACAGAGCTACAAAAATACAGAGCCATAAAAATACAGAGCCACAAAAATACAGAGCCACAAAAATACAGAGCCACAAAAATACAGAGCCACAAAAATACAGAGCCTCAAAAATACAGAGCCACAAAAATACAGAGCCACAAAAATACAGAGCAACAAAAATACAGAGAAACAAAAATACAGAGCCACAAAAATTCAGAGCTACAAAAATACAGAGCCACAAAAATACAGAGCCACAAAAATACAGAGCTACAAAAATACAGAGCCACAAAAATACAGAGCCACAAAAATACAGAGGCACAAAAATACAGAGCTACAAAAATACAGAGCCATAAAAATACAGAGCCACAAAAATACAGAGTCACAAAAATACAGAGCCACAAAAATACAGAGCCACAAAAATACAGAGCCACAAAAATACAGAGCCACAAAAATACAGAGCCACAAAAATACAGAGCTACAAAAATACAGAGAAACAAAAATACAGAGCCACAAAAATACAGAGCTACAAAAATACAGAGCCACGAAAATACAGAGCCACAAAAATACAGAGCTACAAAAATACAGAGCCACAAATATACAGAGCTACAAAAATACAGAACTACAAAAATACAGAGCTACAAAAATACAGAGCCACAAAAATACAGAGCCACAAAAATACAGAGCCACAAAAATACAGAACTACAAAAATACAAAGCTACAAAAATACAGAGCCACAAAAATACAGAGCCACAAAAATACAGAGCCACAAAAATACAGAGCTACAAAAATACAGAGCCACAAAAATACAGAGCCACAAAAATAAAGAGCCGCAAAAATACAGAGCCACAAAAATACAGAGCTACAAAAATACAGAGCCACAAAAATACAGAGCCACAAAAATACAGAACTACAAAATTACAGAGCCACAAAAATACAGAGCCACAAAAATACAGAGCTACAAAAATGCAGAGCCACAAAAATACAGGGCTACAAAAATACAGAGCCACAAAAATACAGAGCCACAAAAATACAGAGCTACAAAAATACAGAGCCACAAAAATACAGAGCCACAAAAATACAGAACTACAAAAATACAGAGCCACAAAAATACAGAGCTACAAAAATACAGAGCCACAAAAATACAGAGCCACAAAAATACAAAGCCACAAAAATACAGAGCTACAAAAATACAGAGCCACAAAAATACAGAGCCACAAAAATACAGAGCCACAAAAATACAGAGCTACAAAAATACAGAGCCACAAAAATACAGAGCCAAAAAATACAGAGCTACAGAAATACAGAGCCCCAAAAATACAGAGCCACAAAAATACAGAGCCACAAAAATACAGAGCTACAAAAATACAGAGCCACAAAAATACAGAGCCACAAAAATACAGAGCCACATAAATACAGAGCCACAAAAATACAGAGCCACAAAAATACAGAGCCACAAAAATACAGAGCTACAAAAATACAGAGCCACAAAAATACAGAGTTACAAAAATACAGAGCCACAAAAATACAGAGCCACAAAAATACAGAGCCACAAAAATACTGAGCCACAAAAATACAGAGCCACAAAAAAACAGAGCCACAAAAATACAGAGCCACAAAAATACAGAGCCACAAAAATAAAGAGCCACAAAAATACAGAACTACAAAAATACAGAGCCACAAAAATAAAGAGCCACAAAAATACAGAGCCACAAAAATACAGAGCCACAAAAATACAGAGCCACAAAAATACAGAGTAACAAAAATACAGAGCCACAAAAATACAGAGCCACAAAAACACAGAGCCAGAAAAATACCGAGCCACAAAAATACAGAGCCACAAAAATACAGAGCCACAAAAATACAGAGCCACAAAAATACAGAGCCACAAAAATACAGAGCCACAAAAATACAGAGCCACAAAAATACAGAGTCACAAAAATACAGAGCCACAAAAATACAGAACTACAAAAATACAGAACTACAAAAATACAGAGCTACAAAAATACAGAGCCACAAAAATACAGAGCCACAAAAATACAGAGCCACAAAAATACAGAGCCACAAAAATACAGAGCCACAAAAATACAGAGCCACAAAAATACAGAGCTACAAAAATACAGAGCCACAAAAATACAGAGCCACAAAAATACAGAGCCACAAAAATACAGAGCTACAAAAATACAGAGCCACAAAAATACAGAGCTACAAAAATACAGAGCTACAAAAATGCAGAGCCACAAAAATACAGGGCTACAAAAATACAGAGCCACAAAAATACAGAGCCACAAAAATACAGAGCTACAAAAATACAGAGCCACAAAAATACAGAGCCACAAAAATACAGAACTACAAAAATACAGAGCCACAAAAATACAGAGCTACAAAAATACAGAGCCACAAAAATACAGAGCCACAAAAATACAGAGCCACAAAAATACAGAGCTACAAAAATACAGAGCCACAAAAATACAGAGCCACAAAAATACAGAGCCACAAAAATACAGAGCTACAAAAATACAGAGCCACAAAAATACAGAGCCAAAAAATACAGAGCTACAGAAATACAGAGCCCCAAAAATACAGAGCCACAAAAATAAAGAGCCACAAATATACAGAGCTACAAAAATACAGAGCCACAAAAATACAGAGCCACAAAAATACAGAGCCACATAAATACAGAGCCACAAAAATACAGAGCCACAAAAATACAGAGCCACAAAAATACAGAGCCACAAAAATACAGAGCCACAAAAATACTGAGCCACAAAAATACAGAGTCACAAAAATACAGAGCCACAAAAATACAGAACTACAAAAATACAGAACTACAAAAATACAGAGCTACAAAAATACAGAGCCACAAAAATACAGAGCCACAAAAATACAGAGCCACAAAAATACAGAGCCACAAAAATACAGAGCCACAAAAATACAGAGCCACAAAAATACAGAGCTACAAAAATACAGAGCCACAAAAATACAGAGCCACAAAAATACAGAGCCACAAAAATACAGAGCTACAAAAATACAGAGCCACAAAAATACAGAGCTACAAAAATACAGAGCTACAAAAATACAGAGCCACAAAAATACAGAGCTACAAAAATACAGAGCCACAAAAATACAGAGCTACAAAAATACAGAGCCACAAAAATACAGAGCTACAAAAATACAGAGCCACAAAAATACAGAGCCACAAAAATACAGAGCCACAAAAATACAGAGCCACAAAAATACAGAGCCACAAAAATACAGAGCCACAAAAATACAGAGCCACAAAAATACAGAACTACAAAAATACAGAACTACAAAAATACAGAGCTACAAAAATTCAGAGCCACAAAAATACAGAGCCACAAAAATACAGAGCCACAAAAATACAGAGCCACAAAAATACAGAGCCAGAAAAATACAGAGCCACAAAAATACAGAGCCACAAAAATACAGAGCCACAAAAATACAGAGCCACAAAAATACAGAGCCACAAAAATACAGAGCTACAAAAATACAGAGCCACAAAAATACAGAGCTACAAAAATACAGAGCTACAAAAATACAGAGCCACAAAAATACAGAGCTACAAAAATACAGAGCCACAAAAATACAGAGCTACAAAAATACAGAGCCACAAAAATACAGAGCTACAAAAATACAGAGCCACAAAAATACAGAGCAACAAAAATACAGAGCCACAAAAATACAGAGCCACAAAAATACAGAGCCACAAAAATACAGAGCCACAAAAATACAGAGCCACAAAAATACAGAGCCACAAAAATACAGAGCCACAAAAATACAGAACTACAAAAATACAGAACTACAAAAATACAGAGCTACAAAAATACAGAGCCACAAAAATACAGAGCCACAAAAATACAGAGCCACAAAAATACAGAGCCACAAAAATACAGAGCCACAAAAATACAGAGCAACAAAAATAAAGAGCCACAAAAATACAGAGCCACAAAAATACAGAACCAAAAAAATACAGAGCTACAAAAATACAGAGCCACAAAAATACAGAGCCACAAAATTACAGAGCCACAAAAATACAGAGCCACAAAAATGCAGAGCCACAAAAATACAGAGACACAAAAATACAGGACTACAAAAATACAGAGCCACTAAAATACAGAGCTACAAAAATACAGAGCCACAAAAATACAGAGCCACAAAAATACAGAGCCACAAAATTACAGAGCCACAAAAATAAAGAGCCACAAAAATACAGAGCCACAAAAATACAGAGCTACAAAAATACAGAGCCACAAAAATACAGAGCCACAAAAATACAGAGCCACAAAAATACAGAGCCACAAAAATAGAGAGCCACAAAAATACAGAGACACAAAAATACAGAGCCTCAAAAATACAGAGCCACAAAAATACAGAGCCACAAAAATACAGAGCCACAAAAATACAGAGCCACAAAAATACAGAGCCACAAAAATACAGAGCTACAAAAATACAGAGCCACAAAAATACAGAGCCACAAAAATACAGAGCCACAAAAATACAGAGCCACAAAAATACAGAGCCACAAAAATACAGAGCCACAAAAATACAGAGCCACAAAAATACAGAGCCACAAAAATACAGAGCCACAAAAATACAGAGCCACAAAAATACAGAACTACAAAAATACAGAGCCACAAAAATACAGAGCCACAAAAATACAGAGCCACAAAAATACAGAGCCACAAAAATACAGAGCCACAAAAATACAGAGCCACAAAAACACAGAGCCACAAAAATACAGAACTACAAAAATACAGAGCCACAAAAATACAGAGCCACAAAAATACAGAGCCACAAAAATACAGAGTCACAAAAATACAGAGCCACAAAAATGTAGAGTCACAAAAATACAGAGCCACAAAAATACAGAACTACAAAAATACAGAGCTACAAAAATACAGAGCCACAAAAATACAGAGCCACAGAAATACAGAGCCACAAAAATACAGAGCCACAAAAATACAGAGCCACAAAAATACAGAGCCACAAAAATACAGAGCTACAAAAATACAGAGCCACAAAAATACAGAGCCACAAAAATACAGAGCCACAAAAATACAGAGCAACAAAAATACAGAGCCACAAAAATACAGAGCTACAAAAATACAGAGCTACAAAAATACAGAGCCACAAAAATACAGAGCTACAAAAATACAGAGCCACAAAAATACAGAGCTACAAAAACACAGAGCCACAAAAATACAGAGCTACAAAAATACAGAGCCACAAAAATACAGAGAAACAAAAATACAGAGCCATAAAAATACAGAGCTACAAAAATACAGAGCCACAAAAATACAGAGCCACAAAAATACAGAGCCACAAAAATACAGAGCCACAAAAATACAGAACTACAAAAATACAGAACTACAAAAATACAGAGCTACAAAAATACAGAGCCACAAAAATACAGAGCCACAAAAATACAGAGTTACAAAAATACAGAGCCACAAAAATACAGAGCCACAAAAATACAGAGCCATAAAAATACAGAGCCACAAAAATACAGAGTCACAAAAATACAGAGCCACAAAAATACAGAACTACAAAAATACAGAGCTACAAAAATACAGAGCCACAAAAATACAGAGCCACAAAAATACAGAGCCACAAAAATACAGAGCCACAAAAATACAGAGCCACAAAAATACAGAGTCACAAAAATACAGAGCTACAAAAATACAGAGCCACAAAAATACAGAGGTACAAAAATAGAGCCACAAAAATACAGAGCTGCAAAAATACAGAGCTACAAAAATACAGAGCCACAAAAATACAGAGCTACAAAAATACAGAGCCACAAAAATACAGAGCTACAAAAATACAGAGCCACAAAAATACAGAGCTACAAAAATACAGAGCCACAAAAATACAGAGCCACAAAAATACAGAGCCACAAAAATACAGAGCCACAAAAATACAGAACTACAAAAATACAGAACTACAAAAATACAGAGCTACAAAAATACAGAGCCACAAAAATACAGAGCCACAAAAATACAGAGCCACAAAAATACAGAGCCACAAAAATACAGAGCCACAAAAATACAGAGCCACAAAAATACAGAGCCACAAAAATACAGAGCAACAAAAATAAAGAGCCACAAAAATACAGAGCCACAAAAATACAGAACCAAAAAAATACAGAGCTACAAAAATACAGAGCCACAAAAATACAGAGCCACAAAATTACAGAGCCACAAAAATACAGAGCCACAAAAATGCAGAGCCACAAAAATAAAGAGACACAAAAATACAGAACTACAAAAATACAAAGCCACGAAAATACAGAGCTACAAAAATACAGAGCCACAAAAATACAGAGCCACAAAAATACAGAGCCACAAAATTACAGAGCCACAAAAATAAAGAGCCACAAAAATACAGAGCCACAAAAATACAGAGCTACAAAAATACAGAGCCACAAAAATACAGAGCCACAAAAATACAGAGCCACAAAAATACAGAGCCACAAAAATAGAGAGCCACAAAAATACAGAGACACAAAAATACAGAGCCTCAAAAATACAGAGCCACAAAAATACAGAGCCACAAAAATACAGAGCCACAAAAATACAGAGCCACAAAAATACAGAGCCACAAAAATACAGAGCTACAAAAATACAGAGCCACAAAAATACAGAGCCACAAAAATACAGAGCCACAAAAATACAGAGCCACAAAAATACAGAGCCACAAAAATACAGAGCCACAAAAATACAGAGCCACAAAAATACAGAGCCACAAAAATACAGAGCCACAAAAATACAGAGCCACAAAAATACAGAACTACAAAAATACAGAGCCACAAAAATACAGAGCCACAAAAATACAGAGCCACAAAAATACAGAGCCACAAAAATACAGAGCCACAAAAATACAGAGCCACAAAAACACAGAGCCACAAAAATACAGAACTACAAAAATACAGAGCCACAAAAATACAGAGCCACAAAAATACAGAGCCACAAAAATACAGTCACAAAAATACAGAGCCACAAAAATGTAGAGTCACAAAAATACAGAGCCACAAAAATACAGAACTACAAAAATACAGAGCTACAAAAATACAGAGCCACAAAAATACAGAGCCACAGAAATACAGAGCCACAAAAATACAGAGCCACAAAAATACAGAGCCACAAAAATACAGAGCCACAAAAATACAGAGCTACAAAAATGCAGAGCCACAAAAATACAGAGCCACAAAAATACAGAGCCACAAAAATACAGAGCTACAAAAATACAGAGCTACAAAAATACAGAGCCATAAAAATACAGAGCTACAAAAATACAGAGCCACAAAAATACAGAGCTACAAAAACACAGAGCCACAAAAATACAGAGCTACAAAAATACAGAGCCACAAAAATACAGAGCAACAAAAATACAGAGCCATAAAAATACAGAGCTACAAAAATACAGAGCCACAAAAATACAGAGCCACAAAAATACAGAGCCACAAAAATACAGAGCCACAAAAATACAGAACTACAAAAATACAGAACTACAAAAATACAGAGCTACAAAAATACAGAGCCACAAAAATACAGAG
>NC_091364.1:2446665-2461665 GCF_038502225.1 Cherax quadricarinatus | reverse complement strand
CCCGATTACCTACCATGCCCTCAGGAGCTGCATAAGCCCATACGGGTTTAGCTCTTCATCCCCCTATTAATAAAATAATAGAGTATATTGATGGGTAACTAAGCTATTTCTGTTGTCATTGTCAGCGCGTCTATATTTTTTTTTTTACAGCGATGCCTCAACAACGGCATGAAAACGGGCCGTTGCTTAAACAGTTAACGTAAACGAAGGGTCTGTTGTATAGTCTGTTGTATAGGGGGGGGGAGGTAGAAATGTTATTTCGTTAGATGTAATTAGTGAAGTGTTTAGTGGTGAGAAAATTGATAGGTTTTGCTGCCCTGTTTCTCGACAATGTTGACTGTGGGAAGGAAAGTTATGTGTACTTGTAGGGAGAGGATGGTGAGGATGGGAGGGAGGGGTGGAAGAGGGGAGGGAAATGGGAAGAAAGGAAGGGGAGAGGGGTTTTTGGGGAGGGAAGGGAAGAATGAGAAGGATGTGGAGAAAGATGAGATACAACGTCGTGAAAGGAAGAGGAAAGAGAGTAATCTCTCTCTCTCTCTCTCTCTCTCTCTCTCTCACTGTCCCTCTCGTGTTCATTTAATGAATTAATTACCATAATCAATTTGAGTCGTAGCTGGAAGCCAGTTTCACTTAAATTCGTTTCCCGGAGATATGTCTGACATATTTTCCTCTTATTTATTTTAAATGGAGCTATCACGGGGCTGCAACCAAGGTGTCGTGTTGCAGACAACACCAATAAAAAACACGTTGCGCTGTAGGTTTTGTTGGGGAGACAACGTTTGGCTCTGTCTAGAGCTTTATCAAGTCGTGTCAAAGCTCTACAAAGATCAAAACGTGGTATTATATCACCTAAAAATTATATATGAGAGTATTAATGCAGTTATCGTTGTTAAAAATGGTAAGATTATTATTATTATTATTATTATTATTATTATTATTATTATTATTATTATTATTATTATTATTATTATTATTAATTATTAATTATGCTATCATAATTATCAAAAAACTTTACGTTCCGGAGCTAAATTGTAAATTGAGGTTTACATGACTTTCTACGTTGAATTTTATGTGTGTGTGTGTGTGTGTGTGTGTGTGTGTGTGTGTGTGTGTGTGTGTGTGTGTGTGTGTGTGTGTATGTGCTCCCTATAACGAATCAGCTTGAACTTCCTACTTATTTCTGCAATATTGCAAGCTCCTGATGATGTGTTGACTGCAACACGAAAGGCCTCGAGCTATCATTCAACACCCCCTGTTGTTACTCTCCATACACAAAATATTCTTTGATAAAATATGCTCAGAATACACTTTGATGAACTATATAAAGTATACACTATGATAAAATATACAAAGGATATATATACTATAATTAAATATACAAAGGATATATAATGATATATCCCAATAATGTTGCTACTGTTATGAAAACTGAATCATGAAATATATTTTGTTTCCCAAAAATGGAAAATAACGAAAAATATTAGAAACATACAAATTATATATACTTCGCAATTATTTACGTAGAGTCTTGTAATATATCGCGGGATAATTCTAGATTATTATGAGAAAAAATAGAAAGCCAGTCAGGAGCTGAAATGAAAGTTGATTTTCGTGGTGTCAGTTAGAGTAAATTATACCAGTTATACGTCTGGCCTGGGGGGTCACTTAGGTCATTATACGTCGGGTCATAATCAGCAAAGTGGTGATGATAATATAATTACTAGATGGTGGTTACTGGGAGGGATGAGGGAAGGGGTCAAAGGTCAAGTCTGTGACCTATGATATGACAGATGCTAATGTTTATATTCTACTGTGTTGGTCTTGTCTTCAAGGATGCCTCTGTAGTGGAACGAGAGCTATAGCTCCAGGATTATGAATGATTATAATTACAACCATTATTTTTAAAGGGGTGGAGGAGTAAGCCAGCGGAAGGCCTCGGTCAGATGACCGAAAGCTCCAGCTGCGGGTCATCATGTGACTCGCGTCGGGAAACATTTATCCTGTTTCCTGACAAACCTCATCATCCATGATTCCAGGATCTTTGGCTCGATATTCAGCCCTCACTTGCCTCTCGTTCCCCAGGCGCTGTGTACCCATGCGGGTACAGCGGGTCACCTAGAATGCTATATTAATATATATAACTCTGACGTGAAGGTAGGGAGGTGTTAGTCTGCTAGATGACAGGGGTTATAAAATCGAAAGAGTTAAAACGAAATATACCAACACATATAAACCTACACATGTACTTAATAGCACATATGTGTAACACTTGGGTATCTTCACTGTGGAGATGTTTCGCCAACCAGTAACTTTCATCAATTTAGTTTCAGAGATATAATCTCTGAAAATTTAAATAGTCACTGATTGGCTGACCGTCTTCAAATACAGACACCTAGGTGCTTCAAATACAGATACCTAGGTGCTGCACATGCGTACAGTTCCTCACATAAAATACTCAACACACACACTAGATGTAAGCATTGCATCAAACATCACCTGACCAAAAAGTCAACCGTACAACGCAGCGCCATATAGAAAATTAACGCAACAATCAGTACAAAGCATTTGACAGGGCCACCTTAGAGTATCCTGCGCCAGCATGGAGCCCATACTTAAAAATCCAAATAATATCTGAAGTGAGTGACTTAAAGAACTTAACCACACTAGAAGAGGAGCGGGGGGGGGAGATATGATCATTACATACAAAATACGAAGATTTAAAAGAACTATATTCCTTAGAGAATTAAGTAAAAAAAATTCCGAGTCTATGCTGATCATTTTTCCCTTCTAGTTGCCAGTCCCTAACTCTTCTATACGGTATTCCTTTCCAATCCCTCCCACTTCCCAATCTCCCATCTCACCCTGTCTCCCTTCTCCCCCCTCTCCCTTCCACACCTCATTATATATAATTTGGTGGCTGACAGGTCAATAAATGACCCGTATCACGGTGATGAGTTTGGCACCACAGGCAGCAATGTTCCCCGCTGTGCTAACCCGTCAAATCACGTCATCAACAAACATCAACATTGCTCCAACAAACATCATCAACAAACATTAACATTGCTCCAACAAACATCATCAACAAACATTAACATTGCTCCAACAAACATCATCAACAAACATCAGGGACTTTTATTAAATAATTTTCTTTCTCTAACTTAGGTTATTTTAGGTTAGCTTAAGTTAGACTATAAAAACCTACATAAAAATATACTTAATTACATTGAAATGTTGTTATATATATAAGTATATATATATATATATATATATATATATATATATATATATATATATATATATATATATATATTTTTGTATGTATGTGTGTGTGTGTGTGTGTGTGTGTGTGTGTGTGTGTGTGTGTGTGTGTGTGTGTGTGTGTGTGTGTGTGTGTGTGTGTGTGTATGTGTGTGTGTGTGTGTGTGTGTGTGTGTATGTATGTATGTATACTTATAACTCTTTTTTACAATGGTTTATATGTATATTTTAACTAAAAAAAATGAGATACGTCATACAATGCATTAAACCACTCTCAATCGTCGAAAATTGCCATAAAACTACGTTATAACACCTGCTAGAATAAACCTAGCATGGACCAGATGTGGCCCACCTGATTTAGGAACCTTAAGTAATTTGCCACAGTGATTATTCCACAAAATCTGTAAAAAATTCATGTTTGTTGTGGACACAGAAAACTGAAAAGGTGAGTGGACATGACAGTTCCATTTTCATGTCGCATTCAGATGTGAAGTTGTTAATGCTAATTAACACTATAAGGTTTAATAATCTTGGTAAATGCTTATAATTCTCCAGGGTGAGAATTAGATATTCACAGCTGGTACGACGTTTTGGGAATTTCTTCGACTTGTACTCGGGTTTACTGTCTATAATACTGAAGAAAATACACACGTTTCTCTCGGTATAAAACTTTAAGTAGGAAGTGACGTTCGAGAGGTTCTGTAAAGCTCAATAGGGAGCGAAATGTTTCTCTTTGTGGAAGACTCCACACAGCGTTGCCAAAAGTTTGATAAAGCTCTGTTCAGAGTGAGATGTTTCGCTCTGTGTATGTCTCTACAAGGAACGAAACATTATCCCAACAATTACGAGTACAAATAACAGTGTTTCTCAATACGTGGGCCGCGGACCCCCAGAAAGCAGCTAAGTTAACCCAAGGAGTTGAAAAATGGTTGTAATTATAATCAAAAATTTTCAAGGGGTGGATGAGAAAGCCAGCGGAAGGCCTCGGTCAGATGACCGAAAGCTCCAGCTGTGGGTCATCGTATGACTAAGACCAGCGTCTGGAAACATTCGTCCTCTTTCCTGACAAATCTTACCTAACCTAACCTAACCTAACCAGGAGTCCTCGAACGTTTGAGGTTTAAAACTAACTAAGCCTAAAACTTACAGATTAATATTAGCGTAAAAAATTAAGAATTTTTATCATATTTTTTTTGAGGTTTGAAAGGAACTTTAAAGTGGAAAATATAGAACCTCTCAGATGTTTAGAGGTAAACAGTAAGAGGTAAAGAAGCAAGGGAGAGGGAGACTGGGTTCCGAAGGCTTCACTTCTCCACTCTCACTCTGTTTACTGATGGTTCTGGCAAATATTTGCTGCAAGGAGCTTCCAAACAGTGTTTGACGGAACAGCTTTTCTGTCTATAGTAAAGGGATGGAAGAGACAGCAAATGGAAACATGAAAGAGAGAGAGAGAAAGAGAGAGAGAGAGAGAAAGAGAGAGAGAGAGAGAGAGAGAGAGAGAGAGAGAGAGAGAGAGAGAGAGAGAGAGAGAGAGAGAGAGAGAGAGAGAGAGAGAGAGAGAGAGAGAGAGAGAGAGAGAGAGAGAGAGAGAGAGAGTATCTCGCTACAAATATCCAACTCCTTTGTTAAATAAATTGTAGTTCTCTTAGTCATATATATATATATATATATATATATATATATATATATATATATATATATATATATATATATATATATATATATATATATATATATATATATATATATATATATATATATATATATATATAAATGTATATATAATATATATATATTTTTTTTATATAGGATGGGGTCCACCTCTGGTGTAAATTGTGGGACCCACAGCCTCGGAGAAGTGGATAAAAGGCTTCAAGGAAGAATATTTGGATTTCTTCCTGAAGCCGTTTGAATATTCCACTTCCCCTACCACCCATCTTTTAATATATATTTTTTTTACCAATAGGAATATTTTATTACATAATATGGTACAGAAGATTTAAGAGATACATTGTTGATATAAAGGTGGCATATACGGTACATGTTGTTACGTGTGTATCACCGATTATAAGGCGAAAATCTCATCCAGCTTCTCAGAGCTGGGACGTGTGCCCAAAATACAGCAGGCATTACCCCTTTGAACAGCCGCACTGAGCCGCTGGAACAGAAAACTAGCTGCCCTGGGATCCCTAGTTACCCTGATGAGTCTTTTTCCCAGCTGCTTAAGGAATTTAGATGCACTCTTTCCCAATGAGCCAAGGGTCTCTGAGCCTATGGGAACAAACATATAATGATGGGCAAGTTCTCCATATTTTCTAGACTTTTGGGACTCCCTGAAGCTGGCAGCTACCCCTCCTTCCTCCCTGGTGTATTGGAGATAGGTATCAGCCAAGGTAGATGCACATGTATAGTCCCACACCACCTGCTTCTCATCTGTCCAGGCTTGAAGGGTGATACCATCTGGACGCTTCTGGCTGCCATCAGATCTGCATAGTTGGGGTGGCTCCCTTACTGCTGGGCATCCAGCTGTTGTGAGGCTCCTCTTGATAATGTTATTAACCTCCTCATGTCTTGCAATCTTTCCCTCGGATTTACGGCACACAAGACCATGGTACCCGAATCGGTCTGCTGCTTCACTGCCACAAATACACCTGTGTTCGGCGAGAATAGGGCGGCAAGTCGAAGGGCAACACCGATGGGGATGGTCTGTGGGTCGAGGCGTGTGCCAAGGCTGGAGTTGGGAACAGTCAACAGAAAGTCCCCAGCATGAGGGGCTCTCACTGCCAGGAGGCGGGCTCTATCCTTCCCTGACACACTCTGAAGCATCGTTGAGGCTATATTTTCCACTATTGGACCATCCCAGTGCGATTGTTTGTAGTTGTTGGGGGGAGCAGGTCTGGTTTCAGAGCCCGTTAGATTATCCCAGATCATTGCTCCGTTAATGAATTTTTGGTCCTGGACTCCAATCTTGTCCCTAAGATGTTCAGGGAGAATCGCTGCTACAAGCTCTCTGGATGCAATACATGAGGACAGAAAAACAGGTAACGCAATCTGTGATGACTTGCGGACACCAATGCCTCCTAGTCTGACTGGAAGTGTAGCTTGGTTCCACTGCCCGTCTACTAGAGTAAGGTTAAGTACTTTCGTAAAAATCTGCCTCAGAATACTGTCATATTCGTGCAGTATAGGGTTATCATATGAAGGTGCACATCTTAGGAAATATGTCAACCTGGGCAGACTCAAGCACTTTGTGAGAAGGTACAAGGCATCGTGGGGTGTCCAGATTGCCTATTCGTTGTTCCATTCTCCTTAGCTCTTCCAATTTCTTCCTGAGAATAGTGTCAATGGCATTGCTTCCCAGAGGTGCTCCTAGCAATACACTATTTGTGGGGGCAATGACTGCTGTTCCTGGTAGTTTTGATCTCACTGCATTTATCACTTGTTGACTGACTGAGATGATTTCACATTTGGATGGATTCAGGACGAGACCCATTTCCTGTCCCCGTGTCATTACCTGTGTAAGGTCATGTAGGAGGGACTCCTTTGTACCTGCTAGTGTGCTATCATTTAGGAACCAGATGTTTAGCTCGCTGGTCAGTCTGACTGTGATTTCCCTAACTGTTATACAGAAGAGAAATGGTGCAAGAGGATCTCCTTGTTGGACACCCTCCGATGATGTGATTTCATGCTCTCCAAAGAGAAGCATTGATTCCTTGCTATACCCAGCTGAAACAAAGGGGAAGAGACCAGGGAAATGTTCTTGTACTGCTGCTAATGCCACGTCTCTTTTCAGGAGATTGAACGCATTCTTGAAATCTAATTTTACCACTGCATTGTCCTCAGGCAGGTTGTTGATAAACGCCCTTGTTGCATGAACCCCTGCTTCACTTCCTTGAGAGACCCCAAAGCCAAGCTGGTTTGGTTGAAGCATCAACAAATATATATATATATATATATATATATATATATATATATATATATATATATATATGTATATATATGTATATATATATATATATATATATATACATGTAGGTAGTAGGTTGGTAGACAGCAACCACCCAGGGAAGTACTACCGTCCTGCCAGATGACTGTGAAACAGAAACCTGTAACTGTTTTGCATGATGGTAGGATTGCTGGTTTCTTTTTCTGTCTCATAAACACGCTAGATAACAGGGATATCTTGCTACTCCTACTTTCACTTTGGTCACACTTCACAGACACGCACATGCATATATATATACATACATCTAGGTTTTTCTTCTTTTTCTAAATAGCTCTTGTTCTTCTTTATTTCTTCTATTGTCCATGGGGAAGTGGAAAAGAATCTTTCCTCCGTAAGCCATGCGTGTCGTATGTGGCGACTAAAATGTCGGGAGCAATGGGCTAGTAACCCCTTCTCCTGTAGACATTTACTAAAAAAGAGAAGAAGAAAAACTTTATAAAACTGGGATGCTTGAATGTGCGTGGATGTAGTGCGGATGACAAGAAACAGATGATTGCTGATGTTATGAATGGAAAGAAGTTGGATGTCCTGGCCCTAAGCGAAACAAAGCTGAAGGGGGTAGGGGAGTTTCGGTGGGGGGAAATAATGGGATTAAATCTGGAGTATCTGAGAGAGTTAGAGCAAAGGAAGGGGTAGCAGTAATGTTGAATGATCAGTTATGGAAGGAGAAGAGAGAATATGAATGTGTAAATTCAAGAATTATGTGGATTAAAGTAAAGGGTGGATGCGAGAAGTGGGTCATAATAAGCGTGTATGCACCTGGAGAAGAGAGGAATGCAGAGGAGAGAGAGAGATTTTGGGAGATGTTAAGTGAATGTATAGGAGCCTTTGAACCAAGTGAGAGAGTAATTGTGGTAGGGGACCTGAATGCTAAAGTAGGAGAAACTTTTAGAGAGGGTGTGGTAGGTAAGTTTGGGGTGCCAGGTGTAAATGATAATGGGAGCCCTTTGATTGAACTTTGTATAGAAAGGGGTTTAGTTATAGGTAATACATATTTTAAGAAAAAGAGGATAAATAAGTATACAAGATAAGATGTAGGGCGAAATGACAGTAGTTTGTTGGATTATGTATTGGTAGATAAAAGACTGTTGAGTAGACTTCAGGATGTACATGTTTATAGAGGGGCCACAGATATATCAGATCACTTTCTAGTTGTAGCTACACTGAGAGTAAAAGGTAGATGGGATACAAGGAGAATAGAAGCGTCAGGGAAGAGAGAGGTGAAGGTTTATAAACTAAAAGAGGAGGCAGTTAGGGTAAGATATAAACAGCTATTGGAGGATAGATGGGCTAATGAGAGCATAGGCAATGGGGTCGAAGAGGTATGGGGTAGGTTTAAAAATGTAGTGTTAGAGTGTTCAGCAGAAGTTTGTGGTTACAGGAAAGTGGGTGCGGGAGGGAAGAGGAGCGTTTGGTGGAATGATGATGTAAAGAGAGTAGTAAGGGAGAAAAAGTTAGCATATGAGAAGTTTTTACAAAGTAGAAGTGATGCAAGGAGGGAAGAGTATATGGAGAAAAAGAGAGAGGTTAAGAGAGTGGTGAAGCAATGTAAAAAGAGAGCAAATGAGAGAGTGGGTGAGATGTTATCAACAAATTTTGTTGAAAATAAGAAAAAGTTTTGGAGTGAGATTAACAAGTTAAAGAAGCCTAGAGAACAAATGGATTTGTCAGTTAAAAATAGGAGAGGAGAGTTATTAAATGGAGAGTTAGAGGTATTGGGAAGATGGAGGAAATATTTTGAGGAATTGTTAAATGTTGATGAAGATAGTGAAGCTGTGTTTCGTGTATAGGGCAAGGAGGAATAACATCTTGTAGGAGTGAGGAAGAGCCAGTTGTGAGTGTGGGGGAAGTTCGTGAGGCAGTAGGTAATATGAAAGGGGGTAAGGCAGCCGGGATTGATGGGATAAAGATAGAAATGTTAAAAGCAGGTGGGGATATAGTTTTGGAGTGGTTGGTGCAATTATTTAATAAATGTATGGCAGAGGGTAAGGTACCTAGGGATTGGCAGAGACCATGCATAGTTCCTTTGTATAAAGGCAAAGGGGACAAAAGAGAGTGCAAAAATTATAGGGGGATAAGTCTGTTGAGTATACCTGGTAAAGTGTATGGTAGAGTTATTATTGAAAGAATTAAGAGTAAGACGGAGAATAGGATAGCAGATGAACAAGGAGGCTTTAGGAAAGGTAGGGGGTGTGTGGACCAGGTGTTTACAGTGAAACATATAAGTGAACAGTATTTAGATAAGGCTAAAGAGGTCTTTGTGGCATTTATGGATTTGGAAAAGGCGTATGACAGGGTGGATAGGGGGGCAATGTGGCAGATGTTGCAGGTGTATGGTGTACGAGGTAGGTTACTGAAAGCAGTGAAGAGTTTTTACGAGGATAGTGAGGCTCAAGTTAGAGTATGTAGGAAAGAGGGAAATTATTTCCCAGTAAAAGTAGGCCTTAGACAAGGATGTGTGATGTCATCGTGGTTGTTTAATATATTTACAGATGGGGTTGTAAGAGAAGTAAATACGAGGATCTTGGCAAGAGGCGTGGAGTTAAAAGATAAAGAATCACACATAAAGTGGGAGTTGTCACAGTTGCTCTTTGCTGATGACACTGTGCTCTTGGGAGATTCTGAAGAGAAGTTGCAGAGATTGGTGGATGAATTTGGTAGGGTGTGCAAAAGAAGAAAATTAAAAGTGAATACAGGAAAGAGTAAGGTTATGAGGATAACAAAAAGATTAGGTGTTGAAAGATTGGATATCAGATTGGAGGGAGAGAGTATGGAGGAGGTGAATGTATTCAGATATTTGGGAGTGGACGTGTCAGCGGATGGGTCTATGAAAGATGAGGTGAATCATAGAATTGATGAGGGGAAAAGGGTGAGTGGTGCACTTAGGAGTCTGTGGAGACAAAGAACTTTGTCCTTGGAGGCAAAGAGGGGAATGTATGAGAGTATAGTTTTACCAACGCTCTTATATGGGTTTGAAGCATGGGTGATGAATGTTGCAGCGAGGAGAAGGCTGGAGGCAGTGGATGTCATGTCTGAGAGCAATGTGTGGTGTGAATATAATGCAGAGAATTCGTAGTTTGGAAGTTAGGAGGAGGTGCGGGATTACCAAAACTGTTGTCCAGAGGGCTGAGGAAGGGCTGTTGAGGTGGTTCGGACATGTAGAGAGAATGGAGCGAAACAGAATGACTTCAAGAGTGTATCAGTCTGTAGTGGAAGGAAGGCGGGGTAGGGGTCGGCCTAGGAAAGGTTGGAGGGAGGGGGTAAAGGAGGTTTTGTGTGCGAGGGGCTTGGACTTCCAGCAGGCATGCGTGAGCGTGTTTGATAGGAGTGAATGGAAACAAATGGTTTTTAATACTTGACGTGCTGTTGGAGTGTGAGCAAAGTAACATTTATGAAGGGGTTCAGGGAAACCGGCAGGCCGGACTTGAGTCCTGGAGATGGGAAGTACAGTGCCTGCACTCTGAAGGAGAGGTGTTAATGTTGCAGTTTAAAAACTGTAGTGTAAAGCACCCTTCTGGCAAGACAGTGATGGAGTGAATGATGGTGAAAGTTTTTCTTTTTCGGGCCACTCTGCCTTGGTGGGAATCGGCCAGTGTGATAATAAAAATAAAAAAAATATATGAACACAAGCATAATCATTAAAATCTTACTTTTCACAGCAGAAGAGGATTCGAACCCATGCTCCTAACACTCCACGACTGCGTTTAGCGCATCATGAGATAGTGTCATCATTTGTCCACTCAAAGCCATTCAGAGCGTCTTAAGTATGAGATTACCATTAGCAATTACCTTGAGGGAATTACACTTGATATTGACCCTTATAGCGTCATCTCCTCTCTCTTGTGGAGCCTAAATGGCACTAGGCACCCTTAACACACTTCCAGTGTTGCCACACAGAGATCAATATTATTGTTCGGATCAGCAATCGTGACTGGATTGTGAGGTGGGGGATTATTGTGGGGTGGGGCGGGGGTGGTTAGTGGGGAGGTGGTGGTGGTTGTGGTGGGAGTGGTGGTGACGGTGGTGGTGAGGATGGTGGTCGTGGTGGTGGTAGTGGTGGTGATAGGGATGCTGGAGGTGAATAGTGAAGCAAAGAGACATGTTGCACTTTTTTTTTATCGAGAACAACGTTTCTCTCTGTATAGACCTTCATCAATGTACTGGTTCCAGGATTTCGCTCATTTCTTATTATACTCAGTTCAAAGCATCTTTGCGTTTCAAATTCTAAACGTCTTTGCATTTCTAAGCTTTCTCTGTATCGTTGTGCAAAAATGTAGGAACCTCGCACATCAGACAGAATCCCAAAACGCACCTGTTATTGTTTTAAAACTGAGAATATATATGTGTGAAAATGAAGCTAAAGGAGACCAGCGGATATGCTTATGTTACTCTCGTGCTGGGAGGAACTTGTCATGTTTCCTGACAAACAAACCACAGACATTAGACATGTTTCCTTACACCTGCTGTCCCTGTTCACCTTACAGTAAGTAGATACCTGGGTGTTAGTCGACTGGTGTGGGTGGCATCCTGGGGGACAAGAGTGAAGGACTCTAATATAAATAAGACAGTCCTCGATGGGTTATCCTGGGTGGCTAACTCTCCCCAGGGTTAAAAATCCAAACAAATCTTATCTTAACACCACGGACACATCATCGTTTGAAAGACCCGTTTTAGGAGGAACTTGTCTCTTTCCTGACGAACAAAACTCCACTGGTATCCATATTGGTTTCTCTGCACCAGTGGTCAAATGTTTATCACATTGGTATGTGGATTACTCGCTGTACTGTGACTCTTAAGTTAGATCTCTCGTGGATGCTTCTCATGACGTCTGCTCGATGGAGGCTGAAGACAGAAGCCTCATTGACCATTCTTTCCCGACTTGAGGTGGACTTTGTGTTAACTTTTGCCGCAGGAGTGATCGAGGTAGTCACAGCTGTGTCTTCCTCCCACCTGTTCCTCTTCTATTGGACGCTCCTGTTCTCTTTGACGTTCCTCGTCTCTTTGACGTCTTCTGTTTTACAAGTTCCATGCTTCATTATCCACGTCTGCAGCTCTCATATCTTTGTTTTAAGATGATTTTTAGAAAAAATATATTTAAAGTGTAAACAAGCCATTAAAAAGGAATATATTTGTCCATACGTCTTGCCCAGCTTAGGTATTGAACCCGGGTTCCTTTGATTGTGTCAAACGAGTGAGTTTTGCATCACCACCACTTTTTGGTGGTGATGTATAACTCACATCAAACCATACACACCGACCTAAAACACTATCTTTATTTATTTATTTTGTATTAACACATCGGCCGTTTCCCACCGAGGCAGGGTGACCCGAAAAAGAAGAAACACTTTCACCATCACTCACTCCATCACTGTCTTGCCAGAGGCGTGCCTACACTACATTTACTATATATCCTACATTTATATCCTATGCAAATGAGCACACTAGACGTGCACACATATACACTGGCGATATATGCAATTTCAATTTAGTGAGCGTAGCTGGAAGCCGTCACAAGGAACGGGGTAGACTGCTGCAGTGTTGTTAGATGAACTTCGGATATAGGTTCTAGTGATGTTTACTAATGGGTTTCGATAGAGAGTTAGCTACGTCTATTCTAGCTTCGTGGAGGATGGTTACAACAGTAGACAGAGGCAATATTCTAGCTTCGTGGAGGATGGTTGCAACAGTAGACAGAGGCAATATTCTAGCTTCGTGGAGGATGGTTGCAACAGTAGACAGAGGCAATATTCTAGCTTCGTGGAGGATGGTTGCAACAGTAGACAGAGGCAATATTCTAGCTTCGTGGAGGATGGTTGCAACAGTAGACAGAGGCAATATTCTAGCTTCGTGGAGGATGGTTGCAACAGTAGACAGAGGCAATATTTTAGCTTCGTGGAGGATGGTTGCAACAGTAGACAGAGGCAATATTCTAGCTTCGTGGAGGATGGTTGCAACAGTAGACAGAGGCAATATTCTAGCTTCGTGGAGGATGGTTGCAACAGTAGACAGAGGCAATATTCTAGCTTCGTGGAGGATGGTTGCAACAGTAGACAGAGGCAATATTCTAGCTTCGTGGAGGATGGTTGCAACAGTAGACAGAGGCAATATTCTAGCTTCGTGGAGGATGGTTGCAACAGTAGACAGAGGCAATATTCTAGCTTCGTGGAGGATGGTTGCAACAGTAGACAGAGACAATATTCTAGCTTCGTGGAGGATGGTTGCAACAGTAGACAGAGGCAATATTCTAGCTTCGTGGAGGATGGTTGCAACAGTAGACAGAGGCAATATTCTAGCTTCGTGGAGGATGGTTGCAACAGTAGACAGAGGCAATATTCTAGCTTCGTGGAGGATGGTTGCAACAGTAGACAGAGGCAATATTCTAGCTTCGTGGAGGATGGTTGCAACAGTAGACAGAGGCAATATTCTAGCTTCGTGGAGGATGGTTGCAACAGTAGACAGAGGCAATATTCTAGCTTCGTGGAGGATGGTTGCAACAGTAGACAGAGGCAATATTCTAGCTTCGTGGAGGATGGTTGCAACAGTAGACAGAGGCAATATTCTAGCTTCGTGGAGGATGGTTGCAACAGTAGACAGAGGCAATATTCTAGCTTCGTGGAGGATGGTTGCAACAGTAGAAAGAGGCAATATTCTAGCTTCGTGGAGGATGGCTGCAACAGTAGACAGAGGCAATATTCTAGCTTCGTGGAGGATGGTTGCAACAGTAGACAGAGGCAATATTCTAGCTTCGTGGAGGATGGTTGCAACAGTAGACAGAGGCAATATTCTAGCTTCGTGGAGGATGGTTGCAACAGTAGACAGAGGCAATATTCTAGCTTCGTGGAGGATGGTTGCAACAGTAGACAGAGGCAATATTCTAGCTTCGTGGAGGATGGTTGCAACAGTAGACAGAGGCAATATTCTAGCTTCGTGGAGGATGGTTGCAACAGTAGACAGAGGCAATATTCTAGCTTCGTGGAGGATGGTTGCAACAGTAGACAGAGGCAATATTCTAGCTTCGTGGAGGATGGTTGCAACAGTAGACAGAGGCAATATTCTAGCTTCGTGGAGGATGGTTGCAACAGTAGACAGAGGCAATATTCTAGCTTCGTGGAGGATGGTTGCAACAGTAGACAGAGGCAATATTCTAGCTTCGTGGAGGATGGTTGCAACAGTAGACAGAGGCAATGTGGATAAGAACATGTTCAGGTCAGGGCATTTATTATAAGAAACGTATCGCTCTGTCGGTCCAAGCGTAGGCCTGGCGAAACACTCGTGGTCGAAACGTTTCCTTTCATGAAGGTGCTGAAATGTCCAGCCTGTTGGTAGCACTATTATGTGCCTCTGTACTGTTGAAGTACAGTCTCTGGACACATTTGGTGCCTCTGTAATGTTAAGGTACAATTTCAGAATCCATTATGTGTCTGCAATGTTGAGATACATTCCTTTGGTCCATTATAAGCCTCTGTAATGTTGCAATACAGTCCCTGGACCCATTATGTGTCTCTGTAATGTTGAATCACAGTCCTTAGAGCGATTTTGTGCCTCTGTAATATTGAGGTACAGTCCCTGGAGCGTACTGTTTACAACCCAGCAGTGGCAGTGTTGCAGGTGGGACGGATAGCGTGTGTGCCAGCCTAAGTGTTCCTCCCGTGTGTTCAGTGATTCCCTGTGTCTCCAGGCTTCACTCTGCAGTAATATGTTCGGAACATTCACCAAAGAGAATAAAAAAAGTCACA
>NC_091364.1:2386665-2441665 GCF_038502225.1 Cherax quadricarinatus | reverse complement strand
GTGTAGTGGTAAACTGAAGATAATGTTATCAGTCTATCAGCCCTGGAGAAATAGTATTTGAAGTGATCAGTCCTTCAGCCTGGAGAAGAGTTTAGCTCACAACCTGAAGATCCCAAGTTAGATATCCTGCATGAGATCAGACGTATGAGAAAGTTTTCCTAACTCCTCCTGCCCTGTTTATCGTAAAAAGAATAGATTCCAAGATTTTAGCAGAGTGTTGTGCTTCGTATACTGTGGGTTGGTAATATATCTTATATATAAATGGGCTAAGAACCCAAAAAATCATAGTTTTGGAAAACAGTGGATCAACAGATGGAACTTTGTCGTGCAACTCAACAAATACACTTTGCAAATGCAAAAACATAGACACGTGACACTTTTATGTATCTTGTAATTGCGTCAGAAAATAGTAAGTTTTCAAGACTGACGCAGAAACCACATCACCAGGAAGCTGGGGGTCGCCTCTTGTTAATTAACCCATTGAAATATGGGGCGGAGAGCCGCCTGTGTAAATGCAAACACCCAGTGTTGTAGCGTTGTCTGCCACCCTGTGTTGTGTACACCAGTGTTGTAGCGTTGTCTGCCACCCTGTGTTGTGTACACCAGTGTTGTAGCGTTGTCTGCCACACTGTGTTGTGTACACCAGTGTTGTAGCGTTGTCTGCCACACTGTTGTGTATACCAGTGTTGTAGCGTTGTCTGCCACCCTGTGTTGTGTACACCAGTGTTGTAGCGTTGTCTGCCACCATGTGTTGTGTACACCAGTGTTGTAGAGTTGTCTGCCACCCTGTGTTGTGTACACCAGTGTTGTAGCGTTGTCTGCCACCCTGTGTTGTGTACACCAGTGTTGTAGCGTTGTCTGCCACCCTGTGTTGTGTACACCAGTGTTGTAGCGTTGTCTGCCACCCTGTGTTGTGTACACCAGTGTTGTAGCGTTGTCTGCCACCCTGTGTTGTGTACACCAGTGTTGTAGCGTTGTCTGCCACACTGTGTTGTGTATACCAGTGTTGTGTACACCAGTGTTGTAGCGTTGTCTGCCGCACTGTGTTGTGTACACCAGTGTTGTGTATACCAGTGTTGTAGCGTTGTCTGCCACCCTGTGTTGTGTACACCAGTGTTGTAGCGTTGTCTGCCACCCTGTGTTGTGTACACCAGTGTTGTAGCGTTGTCTGCCGCACTGTGTTGTGTACACCAGTGTTGTAGCGTTGTCTGCCACCCTGTGTTGTGTACACCAGTGTTGCAGCGTTGTCTGCCACCCTGTGTTGTGTACAGCAGTGATGTAGCGTTGTCTGCCACCCTGTGTTGTGTACACCAGTGTTGTAGCGTTGTCTGCCACCCTGTGTTGTGTACACCAGTGTTGTAGCGTTGTCTGCCACCCTGTGTTGTGTACACCAGTGTTGTAGCGTTGTCTGCCACCCTGTGTTGTGTACACCAGTGTTGTAGCGTTGTCTGCCACCCTGTGTTGTGTACACCAGTGTTGTAGCGTTGTCTGCCACCCTGTGTTGTGTACACCAGTGTTGTAGCGTTGTCTGCCACCCTGTGTTGTGTATACCAGTGTTGTAGCGTTGTCTGCCACCCTGTGTTGTGTACACCAGTGTTGTAGCGTTGTCTGCCACCCTGTGTTGTGTACACCAGTGTTGTAGCGTTGTCTGCCACCCTGTGTTGTGTACACCAGTGTTGTAGCGTTGTCTGCCACCCTGTGTTGTGTACACCAGTGTTGTAGAGTTGTCTGCCACCCTGTGTTGTGTACACCAGTGTTGTAGCGTTGTCTGCCACCCTGTGTTGTGTACACCAGTGTTGTAGCGTTGTCTGCCACCCTGTGTTGTGTACACCAGTGTTGTAGCGTTGTCTGCCACCCTGTGTTGTGTACACCAGTGTTGTAGCGTTGTCTGCCACCCTGTGTTGTGTACACCAGTGTTGTAGCGTTGTCTGATACACTGTGTTGTGTATACCAGTGTTGTGTACACCAGTGTTGTAGCGTTGTCTGCCGCACTGTGTTGTGTACACCAGTGTTGTGTATACCAGTGTTGTAGCGTTGTCTGCCACCCTGTGTTGTGTACACCAGTGTTGTAGCGTTGTCTGCCACCCTGTGTTGTGTACACCAGTGTTGTAGCGTTGTCTGCCGCACTGTGTTGTGTACACCAGTGTTGTAGCGTTGTCTGCCACCCTGTGTTGTGTACACCAGTGTTGTAGCGTTGTCTGCCACCCTGTGTTGTGTACAGCAGTGTTGTAGCGTTGTCTGCCACCCTGTGTTGTGTACACCAGTGTTGTAGCGTTGTCTGCCACCCTGTGTTGTGTACACCAGTGTTGTAGCGTTGTCTACCACCCTGTGTTGTGTACACCAGTGTTGTAGCGTTGTCTGCCACCCTGTGTTGTGTACACCAGTGTTGTAGCGTTGTCTGCCACCCTGTGTTGTGTACACCAGTGTTGTAGCGTTGTCTGCCACCCTGTGTTGTGTACACCATTGTTGTAGCGTTGTCTGCCACCCTGTATTGTGTACACCAGTGTTGTAGCGTTGTCTGCCACACTGTTGTGTATACCAGTATTGTAGCGTTGTCTGCCACCCTGTGTTGTGTACACCAGTGTTGTAGCGTTGTCTGCCACCCTGTGTTGTGTACACCAGTGTTGTAGCGTTGTCTGCCGCACTGTGTTGTGTACACCAGTGTTGTAGCGTTGTCTGCCACCCTGTGTTGTGTACACCAGTGTTGTAGCGTTGTCTGCCACCCTGTGTTGTGTACACCAGTGTTGTAGCGTTGTCTGCCACCCTGTGTTGTGTACACCAGTGTTGTAGCGTTGTCTGCCACCCTGTGTTGTGTACACCAGTGTTGTAGCGTTGTCTGCCACCCTGTGTTGTGTACACCAGTGTTGTAGCGTTGTCTGCCACCCTGTGTTGTGTACACCAGTGTTGTAGCGTTGTCTGCCACCCTGTGTTGTGTACACCAGTGTTGTAGCGTTGTCTGCCACCCTGTGTTGTGTACACCAGTGTTGTAGCGTTGTCTGCCACACTGTTGTGTATACCAGTGTTGTAGCGTTGTCTGCCACACTGTGTTGTGAACACCAGTGTTGTAGCGTTGTCTGCCACACTGTTGTGTATACCAGTGTTGTAGCGTTGTCTGCCACACTGTGTTGTGTATACCAGTGTTGTGTACACCAGAGTTGTAGCGTTGTCTGCCACACTGTTGTGTATACCGGTGTTGTAGCGTTGTCTGCCACCCTGTGTTGTGTACACCAGTGTTGTAGTATTGTCTGCCACCCTGTGTTGTGTACACCAGTGTTGTAGCGTTGTCTGCCACCCTGTGTTGTGTACACCAGTGTTGTAGCGTTGTCTGCCACCCTGTGTTGTGTACACCAGTGTTGTAGCGTTGTCTGCCACACTGTGTTGTGTATACCAGTGTTGTGTACACCAGTGTTGTAGCGTTGTCTGCCGCACTGTGTTGTGTACACCAGTGTTGTGTATACCAGTGTTGTAGCGTTCTCTGCCTCCCTGTGTTGTGTACACCAGTGTTGTAGCGTTGTCTACCACCCTGTGTTGTGTACTCAAGTGTTGTAGCGTTGTCTGCCACACTGTGTTGTGTACACCAGTGTTGTAGCGTTCTCTGCCACACTGTGTTGTGTACACCAGTGTTGTAGCGTTCTCTGCCACACTGTGTTGTGTACACCAGTGTTGTAGCGTTGTCTGCCACACTGTGTTGTGTACACCAGTGTTGTAGCGTTGTCTGCCACACTGTGTTGTGTATACCAGTGTTGTGTATACCAGTGTTGTAGAGTTGTCTGCCATCCTGTGTTGTGTCACCAGTGTTGTGTATACCAGTGTTGTAGCGTTGTCTGCCACACTGTTGTGTAGACCAGTGTTGTAGCGTTGTCTGCCATTCTGTGTTGTGTACACCAGTGTTGTGTACACCAATGTTGTGTACACCAGTGTTGTGCACACCAGTGTTTTGTACACCAGTGTTGTGTACACCAATGTTGTGTACACCAGTGTTGTGTACACCAATGTTGTGTACACCAGTGTTGTGTACAACAGTGTTGTGTACACCAGTGTTGTGTACACCAGTGTTGTGTACAACAGTGTTGTGTACACCAGTGTTGTGTACACCAGTGTTGTGTACACCAGTGTTGTGTACAACAGTGTTGTGTACACCAGTGTTGTGTACACCAGTGTTGTGTACAACAGTGTTGTGTACACCAGTGTTGTGTACAACAGTGTTGTGTACACCAATGTTGTGTACAACAGTGTTGTGTACACCAATGTTGTGTACACCAGTGTTGTGTACAACAGTGTTGTGTACACCAATGTTGTGTACACCAGTGTTGTGTACACGAGTGTTGTGTGTGCTCACGTCACATTTATTCTCTATGTGCGTTATTATTATTTAGTGTACATCGTCCTGGTTGTGTAAACATGAGCCTCCTCAGTGAGTGTATATATCACCCATGTATGTTTGTATGTGTATGTATACGCATCCAGATGAAAGCTCAAAGTAGAATTTGGATTATTGAATGTGGTTGACAGTAGATGCTGGAGAGTGGATGGAGGCTCAAAGTAGATGGAGGATTGTGGTAGAAACACCGCATGGATTGAGCGAATAGCGAGATTTGCTTCCATTATATTCACCAGGGAGCGCTAAGCCCTCATGGGACTGAGCACCACCTGGGGACAACGTGGTAACCAGCTTAGATCCGTAAGAAGGAAAGGGTATCCGAAATTCAGTGAATCCAGTATCCTTCAGTTGTATCAAGGTTGTACGCCTTCAAGGACGGAGGAGAGGTGTTGGAGGTGCAGCATCAAGGCACCACCCCTTCAAGGACGGAGGAGAGGTGTTGGAGGTGCAGCATCAAGGTAGCACGCCTTCAAGGATGGAGGAGAGGTGTTGGAGGTGCAGCATCAAGGCAGCGCCCCTTCAAGGACGGAGGAGAGGTGTTGGAGGTGCAGCATCAAGGCAGCGCCCCTTCAAGGACGGAGGAGAGGCGTTGGAGGTGCAGCATCAAGACAGCACCCCTTCAAGGACAGAGGAGAGGCGTTGGAGGTGCAGCATCAAGGTAGCACCCCATCAAGGACGGAGGAGAGGTGTTGGAGGTGCAGCATCAAGGCAGCACCCCTTCAAGGACGGAGGAGAGGTGTTGGAGGTGCAGCATCAAGGCAGCACCCTTTCAAGGACGGAGGAGAGGTGTTGGAGGTGCAGCATCAAGACAGCACCCCTTCAAGGACGGAGGAGAGGTGTTGGAGGTGCAGCATCAAGGCAGCGCCCCTTCAAGGACGGAGGAGAGGCGTTGGAGGTGCAGCATCAAGACAGCACCCCTTCAAGGACAGAGGAGAGGCGTTGGAGGTGCAGCATCAAGGTAGCACCCCATCAAGGACGGAGGAGAGGTGTTGGAGGTGCAGCATCAAGGCAGCACCCCTTCAAGGACGGAGGAGAGGTGTTGGAGGTGCAGCATCAAGGCAGCACCCCTTCAAGGACGGAGGAGAGGTGTTGGAGGTGCAGCATCAAGACAGCACCCCTTCAAGGACGGAGGAGAGGTGTTGGAGGTGCAGCATCAAGGCAGCACCCCTTCAAGGACGGAGGAGAGGTGTTGGAGGTGCAGCATCAAGACAGCACCCCTTCAAGGACGGAGGAGAGGTGTTGGAGGTGCAGCATCAAGGCAGCACCCCTTCAAGGACGGAGGAGAGGTGTTGGAGGTGCAGCATCAAGACAGCACCCCTTCAAGGACGGAGGAGAGGTGTTGGAGGTGCAGCATCAAGGCAGCACCCCTTCAAGGACGGAGGAGAGGTGTTGGAGGTGCAGCATCAAGACAGCACCCCTTCAAGGACGGAGGAGAGGTGTTGGAGGTGCAGCATCAAGGCAGCACCCCTTCAAGGACGGAGGAGAGGTGTTGGAGGTGCAGCATCAAGACAGCACCCCTTCAAGGACGGAGGAGAGGTGTTGGAGGTGCAGCATCAAGGCAGCACCCCTTCAAGGACGGAGGAGAGGTGTTGGAGGTGCAGCATCAAGACAGCACCCCTTCAAGGACGGAGGAGAGGTGTTGGAGGTGCAGCATCAAGGCAGCACCCCTTCAAGGACGGAGGAGAGGTGTTGGAGGTGCAGCATCAAGGCAGCACCCCTTCAAGGACGGAGGAGAGGTGTTGGAGGTGCAGCATCAAGGCAGCACCCCTTCAAGGACGGAGGAGAGGTGTTGGAGGTGCAGCATCAAGGCAGCACCCCTTCAAGGACGGAGGAGAGGTGTTGGAGGTGCAGCATCAAGGTAGCACCCCATCAAGGACGGAGGAGAGGTGTTGGAGGTGCAGCATCAAGGTAGCACCCCATCAAGGACGGAGGAGAGGCGTTGGAGGTGCAGCATCAAGACAGCACCCCTTCAAGGACAGAGGAGAGGCGTTGGAGGTGCAGCATCAAGGTAGCACCCCATCAAGGACGGAGGAGAGGTGTTGGAGGTGCAGCATCAAGGCAGCACCCCTTCAAGGACGGAGGAGAGGTGTTGGAGGTGCAGCATCAAGACAGCACCCCTTCAAGGACGGAGGAGAGGTGTTGGAGGTGCAGCATCAAGGCAGCACCCCTTCAAGGACGGAGGAGAGGTGTTGGAGGTGCAGCATCAAGACAGCACCCCTTCAAGGACGGAGGAGAGGTGTTGGAGGTGCAGCATCAAGGTAGCACCCCATCAAGGACGGAGGAGAGGTATTGGAGGTGCAGCATCAAGGTTCACACACACACAGGTGAGAGAGCACAAGTAATGATGATAGCAGGAAGCGCTCCCGAGCCAGGCGTCAGATTAATCTTGTTGGGTAGAGTGATGATCAAGCTCTTCATGTTGCCTCTGGGGAGAGATGAGCCCGTCACAACGTAGCATCATCACCACAGGCAGCATATACACCAACAACAATGACAACAACTACAACAAGAACACATACATAAAAACAACAACAACAGCGTATACATATATCTATGTGATGACTGGAATGTGGTAATTTCGGTCCAAGTCGGACAGAAACGTAGTAGTAAGTTTCGCTCTCCTACGTGTGGGTTATATGTGTATTGTTCCAGTCACGGTACTGTGCTTTTTTTGTTGTTGTTCCCTATCATACCTGATCTTAAAACTATGTCTGGATCTTGTCTCCACTTCTTCGTCCAAGTCATTTCCCTTTTATGACAACCCTAAAGCTGAACGAATATTCCTGGTCATCCCTTCAGTTCATCCGTCTCTTTAACTTCCAGCTGTGTCCCCGAGGACCAAATCTCCTGTCTCTCAAACATCTTGTCCCTGTCTACCCTATTAATTTCCCCCCCCCTAAGTATCGTGTATATCAGCCTGTCTTTCCACGGTGTTCCATTCTCTCATATTGTTAGATTAATATCCGCCAGCCTCTCCCCATAGCTCGTACTTCTTGACTCAGGAACAAGCCTCTCAGCAGGCTTCTGCACTTCCTCCAGTTTATTTAGTTTTTTTTTTTTTTTTTACGTTTGGGTTCCATACTGGTGCTGTATACTTCAAAATGGATCTGAAAAATATTGTATACAGGGCCCTGAATGGCTATTGACATCCCTAACTGCTACTCTTGTATTAACTGTCAAGCATTGTGACCTGAAACTGGCACTGAAAGCAAGTTTCTGGCAACCATGATATAGCTATTTTCTTTATTGAAGGGCCATTTATATATGACGTATTCAAAAATCATTTTGTGGTTTTATGAATAAAGGCGGAAAATGATGAGATACGGTGAAAACTTCAATGATTACTTACCCCAGACAACCCTGTAAAGCGCTGGTCGAACACTGAATGTGATGGGCCAGGAGCTGCACTCTGCCCACCTCACACACAGGATCGGCACCAACATTCACTTACAGTATTTATTAGTAAGTTTATTGAGGTGTGTGTGTGTGTGTCTGTGTGTGTGTATGTGTGTGTGTGTGTGTGTGTGTGTGTGTGTGTGTGTGTGTGTGTCTGTGTGTGTGTATGTGTGTGTGTGTGTGTGTGTGTGTGTGTGTCTGTGTGTGTGTATGTGTGTGTGTGTGTGTGTGTGTGTGTGTGTGTGGGTGTCTGTGTGTGTGTGTGTGTGTGTGTGTGTG
Source organism: Cherax quadricarinatus (assembly GCF_038502225.1). NCBI lineage: Eukaryota > Metazoa > Arthropoda > Malacostraca > Decapoda > Parastacidae > Cherax > Cherax quadricarinatus. The sequence goes on along the minus strand of NC_091364.1, from coordinate 2,433,609 downwards.
TGTGTGTGTGTGCGTAAATACACAAATATTCAGATATTTCTGCTCTGCTATAATGTCTTCTTATTTTCGTACAGTCAACTCGCTCTTATGGAGCTCCACTATGCAGTGTGGTTTCTCGTAAATGCGATTGAAAAAGTACATCCAGGATTCAATAGCGAGTGAAAAGGCCTCAGTGTACATGCTATTGAATCCCGAATGCTCCTTTCCAATTGCATTTGATAGAATCGCGCTACACAGAACAGGTTCAAAAGAGAGCTCACTGCACGCTAACTACTTTAAGTGCGGCAGCTTTGCGAGTCTTACACCTCCAAACACAGCAGATGAGAGAGAAATTTCCTTCTTTGACACGCTGTCTGTCCGTGACAAGAATGACAGCAACATCCTTTGATCCAGTGGCGGCGTTGTGACCTCCCTGAAGGAATGAGGGGCAACCTGAGAGCTCGACTACCTTCGTCAGAGCCTCCGACAGGTAACTCAACGCCTGCCCACCACACATAAACACACAAGAATGCCGGCTATTGCTCCCCCACCTTCTCTCCCAACACCAAATAAATTGTTTGCCAGTTAACCTGAGCTACTGAGGCGTATAAAATGTCTCAGGTGGGCGAGGAGCTGGGTACTGACTCGTTCCACGATATTTAGAGAGAGAGGAGAGAGAGAGAGAGAGAGGGGAAAGAGAGACAGAGAATGAGAGTTAGAAAGAAAGCGGGCTGTATGTAACAGCTCTTAGCTTGTAAATAAAGATAGAAACTCTTAAACTACTCCTGCAAAATGATTGTGTAAATAAAAGAGAGAGAGAGAGAGAGAGAGAGAGAGAGAGAGAGAGAGAGAGAGAGAGAGAGAGAGAGAGAGAGAGAGAGAGAGAGAGAGAGAGAGAGAGAGAGAGAGAGAGAGAGAGAGAGACAGACAGACAGACAGACAGAGAGACAGAGAGAGAGAGAGAGAGCTTTTCATCCTCCCCCTATCAATCAGGTACAACTACCTCTTCTGAATATTTCTCGCCACTGACACAAAACATCAATACATCTCCCTCCTGACAAAAATGATACATATTTTCCCTGTTATTGTACTGACGCATGTTGCAGAGCGTTGCATGACGCAACACAACACACTGATGTGTCATGTCGCGTAATCCAGCGCTAAAAAAATATTCCTTCCGCACCCACAGGTGAACAGGAAAAAATAATGACCTGGTGCCCAGGCAAGATTCTGTGACAACCGGTTGGGGTCAGACACAACGCGCCTGACGGGAGGAGACGCGTCGGATGCCTAACTTGCTTCGTTGTCGACTTAACTGGTGGTCACCGCCGTCAGGTATGTGACCGGACTGAAGGAGCCCCAGGTGGGTGAAACGTAGCCTGAAGTAATGTGCTCATACTCACACACCCTTAGAAGGTTCTTGCCCTGTGTAGGTGAGAATGTTATCTACGTCTTCTATTTGTTTATATGTGTTGGATTCTCTACAACTTTGGGAAAACAACTCTGCCAATATAACTCTGCCAATGTAACTCTGCTAATACAACTCTGCTAGTCGAACTCTCCGAGCACACAGTTCCAAGTACAGCAGCTGGGTTGTGTACACTGTACACACACGTCACGCTGTATATCTCACATGTATTCTTAGTGAACATAACATTTGCTCATAAGTTGCGAAGACCTCATCTTAACTGCCAGCATCCTTTACATACACTACTGTTTATGTCTTAATATTAGCACTTGGGTGTCGCAGTTCCTGACTGCCGCAGCTAGTCAGCTTTCGCCATCTCCCACATCCTGGTCAAGGGTTCCTGAGCCAGGGAATTGAAGCTACTATTCCCTGAGTTACATCAAACCCGATCACCTCCCATTTCCCAGGGGCTGTATGAGCCCCTGGGAAAATGGGAGTACCACTTATCAGTCCCTACAGTAATAGCAACAATCTGAAGTTACAGTGTCTTTTATGTACAGTTACCACTAACTAATGCGTCACTGCACCTACTATAGCCTATCCGTACCTACAAAAGCGTCACATTACCTACTAACTAAAGCCTCATGGTACCTACTGACTAATGCTTATTATCCAGCTAGGTAGGTTACTAGCAATATTCATTTTTGGTTAGTTCAACACATATTTTACATCAAGAAATATGATAAAACTAGTAGCAGTGTGAGCAGTGAAAGAAAAACGTGTACAACACTGTACACGTTTTTCTTTCATAAAACTGTAGACACGAGGTGAGAACTGTTGTATAATTCCTTAAATATTCTTATTGAGACTGGTCTTAATTTATCAAGTTATTGCGATTTAGGGATAGTCGCACTGCGACTGTTGGTCCGAGACATAGGAAGAACACCCCTGAGTGTAGAGAAGATTATATAATTTTAACAAAGGGTTATCAGGGACCTGCCTTAAAGTTTAAAGTTAACACCATCCTCTCCAGGGGTTATTGGTCCAACCTTTTTTAATGCAATATTTAACTCATATTCAATAAAGGGCAAATCACTTTCATCACCATCATTTTGACTCAAGAAATAAATCAATTTCAACCTTTCTTCACAAGCATTTTTAATGTCTTAATATGGGACGGAAGATTTCCGTGTCTGGATTATTATTATTATTATAATCAAGGGGAAGCGCTAAACCCGTAGGATTATACAGCGCCTGGGGAGGGATGTGGAAGGTATTCAGGCTTAATTCGGGGAACTGGAGCACAGATCCAATTCCCTAAATCAAGAGCCCCTCACCAACATCAAGGAACCTTCCTTGCGTAAGAAAAAAATAATACCACCCACATAATTATTTAATTTATACTTACACAGGCTAGGCTGTTTAACTCATTAACAAATTATTCCAAATCCTTTTTGGTCAGGTTCTATTTTTTCTGTTCCTTTCGTATGTCTGAAATTTTTAAAGTGGGGTTTCACAGGCACGGTAAACTTCCAGCAATCGTCGAGGTACACGTATTAAAGTGTCTAGTTGTGGGTCACCTTAGCACTGATAATGACATTTGTTAGCACTGAAAGAAGAAGAGTTGTGTCTTATCCTCTCATGACATTTGTTAGAACTGAAAGAGGAAGTTATGTCCTATCCAATCATACTGACAAAACTCTGCAGTCGCATAACCAAAAATTTCGATGTAGTAAGAAAACAAATGACTGGTGACAACTTGAGGAAAAGGGAAGTGAATACATTCATTTAGGACATCTTTATTTAAAACATTTTGGTAACTGGACCATAAATACTTCACATATATGATGTATTTCAAGTGATCATGGTCCAAGGATCGAAACATTTCCACTACAGGTGTCCTGAATGAACACATTCGCGTTCACTTCCTTCTCAAGATCTTCACTGACCGGGCCACCACACAACCTAGACTCGCGCCAGCAGAAATTTCCATTGTCATCCTTACAAATAAAACATCAGACAGCAAACCTCCCTCGAACAATTGAGACCGACTATAAAATCCCCCGAAATTTGAAAAAAAAAAACTGACCCTTCCATCTGGAAAAATGACCCAGGTAATTGAGCAATTAAGAGGCGTAATTAGTTTCTTGAAGATCAATTGTGTGACGGAAGCTGAGAGGAAGGGGGGTCAGTGTTGAACTTGTCTTAAGGGAGGATGCTTGATGCTGCTGAGGGGGCTCTCGATCCAAGGAATTAGATCTGACCTCTTCTTCCTTGGGTGGAATCTGTTTGTCTCCCATGATAGTGACGTCGACAATGCTGCTTGTTGGATATACAGAGTGAAAAGAACGCCTTCATGTCAGTAGTGTTACTGAATTCCTATGTAATATACTTACGTAGTATATCATAGCTAGTATCTCCTATATTATAGTCATGACCCTGGCTCAGCTAGGCTCTCTGGCTAGCTTGTGACGTCACCAAGATAGGCCCATGTGAACATTGTGGGAGAGGCACTCTTTCTCACTTTCACCGCAGGTGTTAGACTCGAAAGGTAGGCTGGGCTTTCTCCCCTCACGATTCTGCCAATATCAGTGTTACCAAGCAAGTGGATCTCCATAGCATCCCAAGCAATAATTGGTGGCAGCGGTGGGATCCGAATCCACGCCTCCGAGGAGACTGGTGCCTTCGGGACACAACTCACGCATGTGAATAAGAGCCGCAAGCGGTGCCATCTTGGCACTTAAGGGACTGGAGTTATTCATAAGAAAAGGAAGCAGGCGGCATTAACTGCTTGATAGAATCAAAAGCTACTAATTTAGCAACAGAATGGAAAAAATTACTTTCATAAACAGAATGAAAAAATGGCCTTTAAATACAGAATGAAAAATGGCCTTTATATACAGAATGAAAAAAATGGCCTTTATATACAGAATGAAAAATGGCCTTTATATACAGAATGAAAAATGGCCTTTATATACAGGATGAAAAAATGGCCTTTATATACAGGATGAAAAAATGGCCTTTATATACAGGATGAAAAAATGACCTTTATATACAGGATGAAAAAATGGCCTTTATATACAGGATGAAAAAATGGCCTTTATATACAGGATGAAAAAATGACCTTTATATACAGGATGAAAAAATGGCGTTTATATACTGAATAGAAAAATAACCTTGATGGAACGGGCCCTTCCCACGAAAAGCCAATTTCATTCAGTGATATTTTTAAAAAGGGGAAGGGAAAGAAAAAGGTGAAAAAGATAGAAAGGATAAAAGGAAAGAGAGACAGAGAGAGAGAGAGAGAGATAGAGAGAGAGAAAAAGAGAGAGATAGAGACAGAAAGAGCCGCTGATGCATCAGGAAATAATGACTGCTGTCTTGTACTATGAAAACACATCAATATCGAATTCATCGGTTCATTTAGTAAATGGCTGCCGTCTATTGGTAAGCCCAAGCCAGGGGTTGGGCTGGCCCGGGAGCCAGGCTCTGAGGGACGGAGGGACGGAGGGACGGAGGGACGGAGGGACGGAGGGACGGAGGGACGGAGGAACGGAGGGACGGAGGGACGGAGGGACGGAGGGAGGGAGACAGGGAGACAGGGAGACAGGGAGGGAGGAAGAGAGGGAGGGAGGGAGAGAGGGAGGGAGATTTTTTTTTATTTAGTAAAGATGGATAAACCAGCAATGGATTCTATATGATAGTTACAATGTGGGGAAGGAGAGATGTGGGAAAGGGGAATGTGAGAAAGGAGAGATGTGGGGGAAGGGAAGATGTGGAAAAGGGGAGATGTGGGGAAGGAGAGAGGAAATGTATGAAAGGAGGAAAGAGAGAGAGAGAGAGGCAGGGAGGTGGGATGGGCGGAGAGCCAAGTATGCAGAGAGGTAGAGAGAGATAGAGTAGAGATGGAGGAAGGTGGGAAAGGTGCATAGTAAGGAAGAAAAGAAGGAAGGAAGTGAGGAAGGCAGGAGAGAAGATAGAAAGAAAAGAAAGAAGGAAGGGAATAGGAAATATCGAAAGAAAGAAAATAGAAAGAAAGGAAGGAAAGAATGATGGAATTAAAGAAAATATAAAGGAAGGAAGGAAGGAAGGAAGGGAAGGATGGGTGAATAGAGAGGAAAGAAATCAGGGAAGTCTTCTGGGCGGTACACATATTTTTTCAGATTAGGTTAAGTTAGGTTAGGTTAGGTTAGGTTAGGTTAGGTTAGGTTAGGTTAGGTTACGTTAGGTTACGTTAGGTTACGTTAGAATGAACGTAAGTCAGGATATGAGAATTTAGACTAGGTTAGAGTTAGGCCCACACTAGTCGACTAACACCCAGGTACCTATTTTACTGCTAGGTGAACATGGAGAGCAGATGTCTTAAGGAAACACTTTCTAATGTTTGCAACCGTACTGGGAATCGACCCCCGGACCTCAGTGTGTGAACTGAGTGCTCGTGCAATCGAGCTACGGAACACCTAACTTAACCTAAATTTGAAGCTACCCGATATTTTAGCTTCAGTGACCCTACCAGGCAGAGTTTTCCACTCATCAACTACTGTAGTTCCAACGAAGTATCTAAAAATGCCCTCAACAAGTCTAGCATCTTGCTAGGCTTGTGTGTGAAAAATGACGGAAGATTTACAGCCCCCCGTCCTAGACTCGTCGAAAAATTTACCGGAGGGAAGATGAAAGCGAGTGGGAGGCTGGTAATATCATGCAGGATGACAGGACAATACTAGGCTCAGGACAAGCATGACGAGAGAGGAACCTCGGCTCGTGTTAGATGGCCCTTACATCTAAAGCCTCCGTCAGCATCAGCAGCACAAGCAATCATCGCCTTAATTCTCCTACACAGCACTTGGGGATCTGTTCGCTTTTAGCGAGACAAGGGAATGTTTTCATATTCCTTAGATCCGCCTCGCTTCAACGAGATCAAAGTCTCTTCGAGAACCTCGCTTGTACTGAGCGAGATACTTAACTCAACTGAACACGCAGAAAATCAACCAGACTTTGGAAATAAACAGGAAATTGAACAGAATATTTCGATCTGATAGAAAATGAGTAGTGAAAATACGCGAAAACTCCAGAATAAAAGCATGATAGGGAAGTGTAATGACTCCTATGTGCGTAGAGAGAGAGATGCAGCCTTCTAAATAGAGTAGATATTAGTTAGGTTAGCTAGGACTAGAGAAAATCTGGGTGTTAGGGTCATACCAGACCTGGTTGGTAGGGCCATACCAGACTTGGTTGGTAGGGTCATACCAGACCTGGTCACCAGAGGAAATAAAACATCTGGGTGCTAGGGCCGTACCAGACCTGGTTGTTAGGGTCATACCAGACCTGGTTGTTAGGGTCATACCAGACCTGGTTGTTAGGGTCATACCAGACCTGGTTACCAGAGGAAATAAAACATCTGGCTGCTAGGGCCGTACCCGACCTGGTTGTTAGGGTCATACCAGACCTGGTTGTTAGGGTCATACCAGACCTGGTTGTTAGGGTCATACCAGACCTGGTTGTTAGGGTCATACCAGACCTGGTTGTTAGGGTCATACCAGACCTGGTTGTTATGGTCATACCAGGCCTGGTTGCTAGGGTCATAAAAGACCTGATTGCTAGGGTCATACCAGACCTGGTTACTAGGGCCATGAAACACCTGGTTGCTAGGGTCATACCAGACCTGGTTACTAGGGCCATGAAACACCTGGTTGCTAGGGTCATATCAGACCTGGTTACTAGGGCCATGAAACACTTGGTTGCTAGGGTCATACCAGACCTGATTCCTAGGGCCACAATAGACCTGGTCGTCAGGACCAAACGCAAAAAAAATAGGTCTTGGAGTACTCAAATTACACACAAGAAAATACATCCCATGACCTTCAGGAAATGTAGCCATCCTCCCTTTCCTCGGATTAAACCTAGTAACCTCTCATTCCCAAAGACGATAATAGCAATATTTCTCATTTCCTTTCGTCTGAGAGACGCAGACTGACGAATCCCGAAGGAAAAAAATAAGAGGAAAAGTTCGTACTTAATCCACATTTCATGCACACGACTTCCAAAATTGAAAACGAGAGAAAATCCCACTGTAATTTTTTACTCAATTAATCGTGAAGTGCATTGGGATGGCAGCTCAGTGGGATGGTAGCTCAGTGGGATGGCAGCTCAGTGGGATGGTAGCTAGGTGGGGTGGCAGCTCAGTGGTATGGTAGCTCAGTGGGATAGCAGCTCAGTGGGATGGTAGCTCAGTGGGGTGGCAGCTCAGTGGGATGGTAGCTCAGTGGGATGGTAGCTCAGTGGGATGGTAGCTCAGTGGGATGGCAGCTCAGTGGGATGGTAGCTCAATGGGATGGCAGCTCAGTGGGATGGTAGATCGGTGGGGTGGCAGCTCAGTGGGATGGTAGCTCGGTGGGGTGGCAGCTCAGTGGGATGGTAGCTCAGTGGGATAGCAGCTCAGTGGGATGGTAGCTCGGTGGGGTGGCAGCTCAGTGGGATGGTAGCTCAGTGGGATAGCAGCTCAGTGGGATGGTAGCTCAGTGGGATGGTAGCTCGGTGGGGTGGCAGCTCAGTGGTATGGTAGCTCAGTGGGATAGCAGCTCAGTGGGATGGTAGCTCAGTGGGATAGCAGCTCAGTGGGATGGCAGCTCAGTGGGATGGTAGCTCGGTGGGGTGGCAGCTCAGTGGTATGGTAGCTCAGTGGGATAGCAGCTCAGTGGGATGGTAGCTCGGTGGGGTGGCAGCTCAGTGGGATGGTAGCTCGGTGGGGTGGCAGCTCAGTGGTATGGTAGCTCAGTGGGATAGCAGCACAGTGGGATGGTAGCTCGGTGGGGTGGCAGCTCAGTGGGATGGTAGCTCGGTGGGGTGGCAGCTCAGTGGTATGGTAGCTCAGTGGGATGGCAGCTCAGTGGGATGGTAGCTCGGTGGGGTGGCAGCTCAGTGGGATGGCAGCTCAGTGGGATGGCAGCTCAGTGGGATGGCAGCTCAGTGGTATGGTAGCTCAGTGGGACGGCAGCTCAGTGGGATGGTAGCTCGGTGGGGTGGCAGCTCAGTGGTATGGTAGCTCAGTGGGATAGCAGCTCAGTGGGATGGTAGCTCAGTGGGATAGCAGCTCAGTGGGATGGCAGCTCAGTGGGATGGTAGCTCGGTGGGGTGGCAGCTCAGTGGTATGGTAGCTCAGTGGGATAGCAGCTCAGTGGGATGGTAGCTCGGTGGGGTGGCAGCTCAGTGGGATGGTAGCTCGGTGGGGTGGCAGCTCAGTGGTATGGTAGCTCAGTGGGATAGCAGCACAGTGGGATGGTAGCTCGGTGGGGTGGCAGCTCAGTGGGATGGTAGCTCGGTGGGGTGGCAGCTCAGTGGTATGGTAGCTCAGTGGGATGGCAGCTCAGTGGGATGGTAGCTCGGTGGGGTGGCAGCTCAGTGGGATGGCAGCTCAGTGGGATGGCAGCTCAGTGGGATGGCAGCTCAGTGGTATGGTAGCTCAGTGGGACGGCAGCTCAGTGGGATGGTAGCTCGGTGGGGTGGCAGCTCAGTGGAATGGCAGCTCAGTGGGATGGCAGCTCATTGGGATGGTAGCTCAGTGGGATGGCAGCTAAGTGGGGTGGCAGCTCAGTGAGATGGCAGCTCAGTGGGATGGCAGCTCAGTGGGATGGCAGCTCAGTGGGATGGCAGTTCAGTGGGATGGTAGCTCAGTGGAATGGCAGCTCAGAGGGATGGCAGCTCAGTGGGATGGCAGCTCAGTGGGATGGTAGCTCAGTGGGATGGCAGCTCAGTGGGATGGCAGTTCAGTGGGATGGTAGCTCAGTGGGATGGCAGCTCAGTGGGATGGCAGCTCAGTGGGATGGTAGATCAGTGGGATGGCAGCTCAGTGGGATGGCAGCTCAGTGGGATGGCAGCTCAGTGGGATGGTAGCTCAGTGGGATGGCAGCTCAGTGAAGCTTGAAGCAGCACCACAGTGAAGCTTGAAGCAGCACCACAGTGAAGTTTTAAACATCACCACAGTGAAGCTTGAAGCATCACCACAGTGAAGCTTGAAGCAACACCACAGTGAAGCTTGAAGCAGCACCACAGTGAAGCTTGAAGCAGCACCACAGTGAAGCTTGAAGCATTACCACAGTGAAGCTTGAAGCAGTACCACAGTGAAGCTTGAAACATAACCACAGTGAAGCTTGAAGCAGCACCACAGTGAAGCTTGAATCAACACCACAGTGAAGCTTGAAGCAGCACCACAGTAAAGCTTGAAGCAGCACCGCAGTGAAGCTTGAAGCAGCACCACATTGAAGCTTGAAGCAGCCCCACAGTGAAGCTTGAAGCAGCCCCACAGTGAAGCTTGAAGCAGCACCACAGTGAAGCTTGAAGCATCACCACAGTGAAGCTTGAAGCATCACCACAGTGAAGCATGAAGCATCACAACAGTGAAGCTTGAAGCATCACCACAGTGAAGCTTTAAGCAGCACCACAGTGAAACTTGAAGCATCACCACAATGAAGCTTGAAGCATCACCACAGTGAAACTTGAAGCAGCACCACAGTGAAGCTTGAAGCATCACCACAGTGAAGCTTGAAACATCACCACAGTGAAGGTTGAATCAGCACCACAGTGAAGCTTGAATCAGCACCACAGTGAAGCTTGAATCAGCACCACAGTGAAGCTTGAAGCAGCACCACAGTAAAGCTTTAAGCAGCACCGCAGTGAAGCTTGAAGCAGCACCACATTGAAGCTTGAAGCAGCCCCACAGTGAAGCTTGAAGCAGCCCCACAGTGAAGCTTGAAGCGGCACCACAGTGAAGCTTGAAGCATCACCACAGTGAAGCTTGAAGCATAACCACAGTGAAGCATGAAGCATCACCACAGTGAAGCTTGAAGCATCACCACAGTGAAGCTTTAAGCAGTACCACAGTGAAACTTCAAGCATCACCACAATGAAGCTTAAAGCATCACCACAGTGAAGCTTGAAGCATCACCACGTAGTGAAGTTTGAAGCCGCACCACAGTGAAGCTTGAATCAGCACCACAGTGAAGCTTAAAGCATCACCACAGTGAAGCTTGAAGCATCACCACAGTTAAGCTTAAAGCAGCACCACAGTGAACCTTGAAGTAGCACCACAGTGAAGCTTGAAGCATCACCACAGTGAAGCTTGAAGCAGCCCCACAGTGAAGCTTGGAGCAGCACCACAGTGAAGCTTGAAACATCACCACAGTGAAGCTTGAAGAATCACCACAGAGAAGCTTGAAACATCACCACAGTGAAGCTTGAAGCAGCACCACAGTGAAGCTTGAAGCAACACCACGGTGAAGCTTGAAGCATCACCACAGTGAAGCTTGAAGCAACACCACAGTGAAGCCTGAAACATCACCACAGTGAAGCTTGAAACATCACCACAGTGAAGCTTGAAGCAGCACCACAGTGAAGCTTGAAGCAGCACAACAGTGAAGCTTGAAGCAACACCACAGTGAAGCTTGAAGCATCACCACAGTGAACCTTGAAGCAGCACCACAGTGAAGCTTGAAGAAGCACCACAGTGAAGCTTGAAGCATCACCACAGTGAAGCTTGAAGCATCACCACAGTGAACCTTGAAGCATCACCACAGTGAAGCTTGAAGCAGCACCACAGTGAAGCTTGAATCATTACCACAGTGAACCTTGAAGCAGCACCACAGTGAAGCTTGAAGAAGCACCACAGTGAAGCTTGAAACAGCCCCACAGTGAAGCTTGGAGCAGAACCACAGTGAAGCTTGAAATATCACCACAGTGAAGCTTGAAGAATCACCACAGTGAAGCTTGAAACATCACCACAGTGAAGCTTGAAGCAGCACCACAGTGAAGCTTGAAGCAACACCACAGTGAAGCTTGAAGCATCACCACAGTGAAGCTTGAAGCATCACCACAGTGAAGCTTGAAGCAGCACTACGGTGAAGCTTGATGCATCACCACAGTGAAGCTTGAAGCATCACCACAATGAAGCTTGAAGCAGCACAACAGTGAAGTTTGAAGCATCACCACAGTGAAGCTTGAAGCATCACCACAGTGAAGCTTGAAGCATCACCACAGTGAAGCTTGAAGCAGCACCACGGTGAAGCTTGAAGCATCACCACAGTGAAGCTTGAAGCAGCACCACAGTGAAGCTTGAAGCATCACCACAGTGAAGCTTTAAGCATCACCACAGTGAAGCTTGAAGCAACACCACAGTGAAGCTTGAATTAACACTACAGTGAAACTTGAAGCAGCACCACAGTTAACCTTGAAGCATCACCACAGTGAAGCTTGAAGCAGCACCTCAGTGAAGCTTGAAGCAACACCACAGTGAACCTTGAAGCATCACCACAGTGAACCTTGAAGCAGCACCACAGTGAAACTTGAAGAAGCACCACAGTGAAGCTTGAAGCAGCCCCACAGTGAAGCTTGGAGCAGCACCACAGTGAAGCTTAAAACATTACCACAGTGAAGCTTGAATCATCACCACAGTGAAGCTTGAAGCATCACCACAGTGAAGCTTGAAGCAACACTACAGTGAAGCTTGAAACATCACCACAATGAAGCTTGAAACATCACCACATTGAAGCTTGAAACATCACCACAGTGAAACTTGAAACATCACCTCAGTGAAGCTTGAAGCATCACCACAGTGAAGCTTGAAGCAGCACCACAGTGAAGCTTGAAGCATCACCACAGTGAAGCTTGAAGCATCACCACAGTGAAGCTTGAAGCAACACCACAGAGAAGCTTGAAGCAACACTACAGTGAAGCTTGAAGCAGCACCACAGTGAACTTTGAAGCATCACCACAGTGAAGCTTGAAGCAGCACCACAGTGAAGCTTGAAGCAACACCACAGTAAAGCTTGAATCATTACCACAGTGAACCTTGAAGCAGCACCACAGTGAAGCTTGAAGAAGCACCACAGTGAAGCTTGAAACAGCCCCACAGTGAAGCTTGAAGAATCACCACAGTGAAGCTTGTAACATCACCACAGTGAAACTTGAAGCAGCACCACAGTGAAGGTTGAAGCAACACCACAGTGAAGCTTGAAGCATCACCACAGTGACGCTTGAAGCATCACCACAGTGAAGCTTGAAGCAGCACTACGGTGAAGCTTGATGCATCACCACAGTGAAGCTTGAAGCATCACCACAATGAAGCTTGAAGCAGCACAACAGTGAAGTTTGAAGCATCACCACAGTGAAGCTTGAAGCATCACCACAGTGAAGCTTGAAGCATCACCACAGTGAAGCATGAAGCATCACCACAGTGAAGCTTGAAGCATCACCACAGTGAAGCTTGAAGCATCACCACAGTGAAGCTTGAAGCATCACCACAGTGAAGCTTGAAGCATCACCACAGTGAAGCTTGAAGCAGCACCACGGTGAAGCTTGAAGCATCACCACAGTGAAGCTTGAAGCATCACCACAGTGAAGCTTGAAGCAACACCACGGTGAAGCTTGAAGCAGCACAACAGTGAAGCTTGAAGCATCACCACAGTGAAGCTTGAAGCAGCACCACGGTGAAGCTTGAAGCAGCACAACAGTGAAGCTTGAAGCAACACCACGGTGAAGCTTGAAGCAGCACCACAGTGAAGCTTGAAGCATCACAACAGTGAAGCTTGAAGCATCACCGCAGTGAACCTTGAAGTATCACCACAGTGAAGCTTGAAGCAGCACCACGGTGAAGCTTGAAGCATCACCACAGTGAAGCTTGAAGCATCACCACAGTGAAGCTTGAAGCATCACCATAGTGAAGCTTGAAGCATCACCACAGTGAAGCTTGAAGCATCACCACGGTGAAGCTTGAAGCATCACAACAGTGAAGCTTGAAGCATCACCACAGTGAAGCTTGAAGCAACACCACGGTGAAGCTTGAAGCAGCACAACAGTGAAGCTTGAAGCATCACCACAGTGAAGCATGAAGCAGCACCACGGTGAAGCTTGAAGCAGCACAACAGTGAAGCTTGAAGCAGCACAACAGTGAAGCTTGAATCATCACCACAGTGAAGCTTGAAGCAGCACCACAGTGAAGCTTGAAGCATCACCACAGTGAAGCTTGAAGCAACACCACGGTGAAGCTTGAAGCAGCACAACAGTGAAGCTTGAAGCATCACCACAGTGAAGCTTGAAGCAGCACCACTTTGAAGCTTGAAGCAGCACAACAGTGAAGCTTGATGCAACACCACGGTGAAGCTTGAAGCAGCACGACAGTGAAGCTTGAAGCATCACCACAGTGAAGCTTGAAGCAGCACCACGGTGAAGCTTGAAGCATCACCACAGTGAAGCTTGAAGCATCACCACAGTGAAGCTTGAAGCAGCACCACAGTGAAGCTTGAAGCATCACCACAGTGAAGCTTGAAGCATCACCACAGTGAAGCTTGAAGCAGCACCACGGTGAAGCTTGAAGCAGCACAACAGTGAAGCTTGAAGCAGCACCACAGTGAAGCTTGAAGCATCACCACAGTGAAGCTTGAAGCATCATCATAGTGAAGCTTGAAGCAGCACCACGGTGAATCTTGAAGCAGCACAACAGTGAAGTTTGAAGCAGCACCACGGTGAAGCTTGAAGCAGCACCACGGTGAAGCTTGAAGCAGCACAACAGTGAAGCTTGAAGCATCACCACAGTGAAGCTTGAAGCAGCACCACGGTGAAGCTTGAAGCAGCACAACAGTGAAGCTTGAAGCATCACCACAGTGAAGCTTGAAGCAGCACCACGGTGAAGCTTGAAGCAGCACAACAGTGAAGCTTGAAGCAACACCGCGGTGAAGCTTGAAGCAGCACCACAGTGAAGCTTGAAGCATCACCACAGTGAAGCTTGAAGCAGCACCACGGTGAAGCTTGAAGCATCACCACAGTGAAGCTTGAAGCATCACCACAGTGAAGCTTGAAGCAGCACCACAGTGAAGCTTGAAGCATCACCACAGTGAAGCTTGAAGCATCACCACAGTGAAGCTTGAAGCAGCACCACGGTGAAGCTTGAAGCAGCACAACAGTGAAGCTTGAAGCAGCACCACGGTGAAGCTCGAAGCAGCACAACAGTGAAGCTTGAAGCAGCACCACAGTGAAGCTTGAAGCATCACCACAGTGAAGCTTGAAGCATCACCACAGTGAAGCTTGAAGCAGCACCACGGTGAAGCTTGAAGCAGCACCACGGTGAAGCTTGAAGCAGCACCACGGTGAAGCTTGAAGCAGCACCACGGTGAAGCTTGAAGCAGCACAACAGTGAAGCTTGAAGCAGGACCACGGTGAAGCTTGAAGCAGCACAATAGTGAAGCTTGAAGCAGCACAACAGTGAAGCTTGAAGCAGCACCACAGTGAAGCTTGAAGCATCACCACAGTGAAGCTTGAAGCAGCACCACAGTGAAGCTTGAAGCAGCACCACGGTGAAGCTTGAAGCAGCACCACAGTGAAGCTTGAAGCAGCACCACAGTGAAGCTTGAAGCATCACCACAGTGAAGCTTGAAGCAGCACCACAGTGAAGCTTGAAGCATCACCACAGTGAAGCTTGAAGCAGCACAACAGTGAAGCTTGAAGCATCACCACGGTGAAGCTTGAAGCAGCACCACAGTGAAGCTTGAAGCATCACCACGGTGAAGCTTGAAGCATCACCACGGTGAAGCTTGAAGCAGCACCACGGTGAAGCTTGCCTGAAGCAGCAACAGGAAGCCAGTAATATTAGTCCTGCTCAAACAATAAACAATAACCTCGATTCTTTTTCATTTTCTGCTGAAGAAGTGAAGCTAATTTTCTCTAACTCTCACTGAAGTTAATATATTTCCCCAACGGGCAGAAGAAACTCACTGTTTGTTATTTTCTTTCTTTTATAGTTAGAATTTTCATGATCACGGATCACAAACCATGGAACGAGTGGGTTTTGAACTCATGGCTAGCGCTTCGTGAAACTCACTCGCCATGGGTTCAAATTCCACCCGTTCCGGGATTCACGGATCATTTTCGTCACTGCCTCGCTGCTGACGTACGGAGGGTCGAGTCTTTAATGCTTCTGGTGTTCAGTTGATTTATTCAAGGTATAAAAATAATCTGTTTCGTGCCTTTTCTTTTAAGATAAGTTCTTGAGGTCGTAATTTATATCACCGTAACATTGAATTATATGTGGTTTATTAAGTTACATTTACTGTTATTACCACCACTACCACCATCACCACAATCACCACCACCACAATCACCACCACTACCACTATTTCTATTTTCCAATCGTTCTACCTTCTCATCCTTCTCCTCCTCTTCCTCCTCCTAATGGCAAGACCTTTTACACCCCGTCCCGTCTTGAGTGTACATCTGCGACTCAATGGAAGAGAGAGATGGGTGGGTAAGGGGAGAGGTAATAGCGGGCAGGGAGGTTAGTGTTGGGGGAGGGAGTGGTTGAAGGCAGTCAGGCAGTGCTCCCACTTACAGTGATTGTACACTTAGCAAAAATTATCTGCTGGGAAGCACGGTGTGGTAATCTCTCACGATATTAGGCCAGATTACTCTCAACACCCTGCCACAACATTTTTCATGGAATTTTAGCGATCGTAGGAAAGTTCAGAGTTGAACCCTTCGTGTGTGTGTGTGTGTGTGTGTGTGTGTGTGTGTGTGTGTGTGTGTTACTGTCCGCCTGTGCGTGTGTACTCATTTATTTATTGTATTTACTTGTATTTATCTACTTGTACCTACAACAGTGGAGCAATGCCCCCTGTGTCCCTTTTTTTGGTACTTAACATATCATTGAGTTCTATTTAATTCCTTGCGGGTGTAGAACCCCCTACGACCACTTGTATCACAGTTTACAGTTCTAGCAATACATCTGTTGCATTCAACCTCTTGCTTCCCTAGTGCCTGTTATCCGTTTTATATTTATAATTAACAGTCTTTTGTTCCCCTAGTGTTTTGTCCACTTTTATGCTTGGTAGTTAACGGTCTCGTGTTCTTCAAGTGTTTTATCCACTATTCTTTAATGCCTTTTATTGTGATTTAATAACAGCGCTTGTCAGCTTGACGGGCCAGCAGCTCAAAGGGACTTCGTTGTCTCCTTTTGAAAAAAATATAGGCAAAATGTAAAATTTTTTGACCTGTCAGCCAGATCAAATTTCTTTAGTGATGTTAGATAACTTTATTCATCTACACGTCTCTCTGTCTCTGTCTTTGTCTGTCTGTCTGTCTGTCTCTCTCTCTCTCTCTGTTTGTCTGTCGCTCTCTCTCTTTCTCTCTCTCTCTATATATATATATATATATATATATATATATATATATATATATATATATATATATATATATATATATATATATATATATATATATATTAGTAATGATGCCTTCTTGCACTATTAATGACAATGTAATAAAAAAAATCCATTGTAGGGGCTACAATGGAATGCCAGATTCGTTACCATAACAATACCAGTGTCTTTGAAGAATCAGTTCACAGGCGAATTTTACGCTTTCCAAAGAGTATCGAAACAGAAGTAGTGTTCTGTGGCTGGTAGCAGGACTGTTGTGCAACGAAAGCGTCATCCTGTGGTTGACAGCGTCATCCCGAGGCTGATAGCTGCTCTCCTCTACAACGCTAGCGTCATCCTAGTGCTGGTAGCAGGACTACTCTGAAAGGGTAGCAACTTGGGAGAGAGAGGCAGGAAGCTCAGACAACTTGTCCAAACTAACACTTGCTCTGCTCCCTGGTGTGGGCGAGCCTCTGTGCTCAAACTTGTTAATCCATACACCAGCAGAGCCCAACACAGGCAGGGCGGGGCCTCAGCCCTCCCTCGCTAAACTCACTACCTGAGAGGCCAACTTGACACACTCGGAGGGAAGGAAGGAGGAGGGAGGAAGAGGGAGAATGAAGAATGGATGGATGAAGAGTGGGAGACGCCTGAGAATGAGGAGGAGAATAATAATAATAACTATAAGAACATTGTGCCACATATTTGTCTACGAAGGCTGCAGAATGACACAAATAAAAAGGGAAATGTGTTAGGTTGACTGATACCTTAAGTAAGGTTTCCAAAGATGTGCAGTGTTTCCCTCTATACTTTAAAAGAACTGAGAGGCACATACATTAACGCCTTTTACCTCCGTATTTCAGTGACTTACCGACAATTAATGACTTACCAGCAGCCACTACACACCTAGCACACTACTGGCTATGACTTACCAGTAGTCACTGACTTTCTGAGCGGTCACTGACTTTCTTAGCAGTCACTGACTTACCAGCAGTCACTGACTTTCTCAGCAGTCACTACACACCCAGTACACGTCTGGCTATGACTTACCAGTGGTGATTGATTTTCTGAGCAATCACTGATTTTCTCAGCAGTCAGTGACTTACCAGCAGTCACTTTACTCACGCCAAGCGTCTGCTACTATTTATTACAAGAACTAAATATAATCTGATGCAGATGTGCATCATCACACCCTGCAATTCCCCTTGGCTGTATAGTGCGTCGCTTTGCAAGTTATCCGGCAGCACCGTCCCAGTCTATCATCGTCAGGAGAGCCATAAAACAGCCTTGGGATTTGACTGGCCTTCGGCAGGAGCTACTGAAGCCACAAATATCCCCGTGTTATCTCTAAACTGCAGGACTTGCAGCCACAGGTACTGTGTCGTGCATCTTCGTGTGTGTCACAAATCTTTCGTGTGAGAGAGGGGCCTTGATGCCGGTGAAGGGACCTTGATACTTAGATGGAATCTTTTTACGTTGATCCCGAGTGCCTCTGGTTTCCCAGGGGTTGTATTACCCCTAGGAGATTAGTGTTTACCAGCAATACCAGTGAAATAATCTTAATAATAATAATAATAATAATAATAATAATAATAATAATAATAATAATAATAATAATAATAATAATAATAATAATAATAATAATAATAATAATATATTATTATTATTATTATTATTATTATTATTATTATTATTATTATTATTATTATTATTATTATTATTATTATTATTATTATTTATTAACGTCATTGTATCATTTTTCTCTGAGATGTAGAGGCAGAAAATTTTAACATTATAGCTGGGACATATAATATATGAGATTTAAGAATTCTAGAGGCTTTGAACTTTGTTGTTATTTAATTAGCAAACAGTTTGTTTACTCCTATATAACTGTAAGATATTGAAGATGTGTACCAACTATGGTTTATCCTACTCAATGTTTGGACTTGTGCTGTTAGTCTGTGGTTGTTAGTGTTGTATATGTTGGTCTGTAATTGCCTCGCTCTTATTATATTCATATTAGCTCGATCACTGGGAAGCGCTAAAACCGTGAGAGCAACCACCTGAGTTGATATACCAACAAGATCTTTTAATCTCTGAGTGGTGTTGTACATAGGATAAGTTACATCTGCAGCTTATGTATGATTGGTGAAGCTAAGATAAGCGAGTGGACGAGTATGAAGCGCCAGTGTGAAACCCACACCTCACGACAGATGCTATTCGATATTACAATAAATATCGCACCTCGTAACAGAGCAACACGATACTACAGTAGGTAACCACACCTCTTGACAAACTCAACACGATACTACAATAACTACCAGAATTCATGACAGACGCAACATGATACTACAGTAGCTACCACACCTCATGATAAACTCAACACGATACTGAAATAGCTACCGTAAATCATGAGAGATTCAACACAATACTACAGTAGCTACCACACTTGATGACAGACGAAACACGATACTACAGTAGCTACCTTCGCCTCCTGGCAGACAACACGATCCTACGATAACTATTTCCGCCTCGTGGCAGACGCTCACGATCATACAATAGCTGTACAATACAAAAATTTGCATAACCAAGGCGAGGCAGCTGGTCCCTTGTTACAGATGTGAGAGTCTACGGAGCAAGAGAGTGCTAGGCGCCACCGACACGCTAAGACTCATTATCTATCGATAGACCACGACTATGTGGCCCTTCAGTCACAATTCCCTGGGAATGCCACTTTGGCATTTTAAAAATTCTCTTCATCATTCGCCCGTAAAGCATTTTTTTTTGGGGGGGGGGTGAGGGAAATTGGTATATCAATTTTGGGGGGACATTTCCATTTTTTTTTTTTTGGTATATGAGAGAAACTTTTTTATTGAGATCTGTCGATTTTTTTCAGTAGAAATATTCTGCCATTAATGGAGGGGCGACCTCCTTCCTCTTCCTCGGATCAAACCTAATTGCCTCTCATTCCCATTCGCTGAATGACCTCTGCAGGTTTAGCGCTTTTTCAAAATAATGATAATGACGATGATGTAGCAATAACGATAATAATAATAATAATAATAATAATAATAATAATAATAATAATAATAATAATAATAATAATAATAATAATAATAATAATAATAATAATAACAATATCATAGGTCGTCTCTGGCTGATTTATAGAACACTAATTGATAAGTGGATCAAACCTTAACCATTTCTCAACTGAAGTACCCATACGAGTTAACGCTTCACATTACTGCGACAATTCTGGGCTCTCCTACAATAGTCTCAATGAGCAGAGTCGGAAAAAGTCTACGGGGTTGGCGCGCCGCGTTTCAGTATCTCTCGCTTATTTACGTTTGGTACGTATCTCATTGTGTAAATAGGGGTTCGAGGCATAGCTCCTGGCCCCAGCTGGTGCAGCATGTATTGTGATGGCGGTATAATATACTAGGATCACTTCATACTCTAGATCACTAGGAAGGTCCAGAGACGAAAATTTCTAGATTCATTAATAGAATATTTTAACTTATTTGATAAAAAGAAATATTATTATAATTATTTTTATTAAATAGTTATTATAATTGTTATTATTATATGTTAAAATGATTGTTTATAGAGGATTTTTATGACGCTTCGTAGGCTGCTGTTTACTTCGTCTCTCTCTCTCTCTCTCTCTCTCTCTCTCTCTCTCTCTCTCTCTCTCTCTCTCTCTCTCTCTCTCTCTCTCTCTCTCTCTCTCTCATAATCACGATGGTGTCGATTACGCTTGAAGACGCCATTAATATTACTCACATGGATTATTTTAATAAAAGTCTTGTCCTCTGTGTTATGCATTCTTCTCCTCATCCCTTCTCTCTCTCACTCTCTCCCTCTCTCTCTCTCTTCTCAGCATTTCTCCTGTCTCTCATTCTTTCTCTCTTCCAATTCTTTCTGTGTCTTCTCATTATTTCCTCTCTCATTCTTTCTCTTTTTATTTTCTGTTCAGTGAGTACGGGGCAATGAGAAGTGCTAAAGATGGTCCTAAAGTTTGCAACAAGACTAGTCCCGGAGCTGAGACGAAGTGGTGAGCTTGGATGAACTTGGGTGTGGGGGAGGGAGAAAGAGGAGACATGATCAGAACATACAAAATAGCAAATCGCATCGACAAGGAAGATATGAAGATGGGTATAAATTGACGTTGAACAAGCTGTTATTGGGACGACGTTTCGCTCTTTGTAGAATTTCATCAGAGTGAAATGTTTTCTCTGTGCAAATTGGTCATGCAACTTGCTTTTTTTTTCTAAAAACCTGGAAATAAATTGACTGACTATTATTATTATCATTATTATTATTATTATTATTATTATTATTATTATTATTATTATTATTATTATTACTATTATTATTATTATTATTATTATTATTATTATTATTATTATTATTATTATTATTATTATTATGTGACGTGCTAAACCCATTTAGGTAATTCACCTCAAGGGATGGAGGCTCGATCCACAGTATGCTAACTGTGAAACCTGAAACACCACCCTCACAGCCGGGAGATGTGGCTCAACCCCCTCATCTTCATCTGCAACAACTCAACAAGTGACCACACACACACACACACACACACACACACACACACATACACACACACACACACACACACACACACACACACACACACACACACACACACACACACACACACACACACACACACACATACACACACACACACACACACACACACACACACACACACACACACACACACACACACACACACACACACACACACACACATACACACACACACACACACACACACACACACACACACACACACACACACACACACACACACACACACACACACACACACACACTCACACACACACACACACACACACACACACACACACACACACACACACACACACACACACACACACACACACACACATACACACACACACACACACACACACACACACACACACACACACACACACACACACACACACACACACACACACACACACACACACACACACTCACACACACACACACAATCACACAATCACGTACTGTCCCACTGAATCGTATATCGCTTACCTGAACATATTCCTTTGATGTATAGTGATTACTGAATCATTTGTGCTGACAATGTTAATGGCTGGCCCAGTGGTGCCAGTAATAACAACGATGACACTGTTACCAATAAATGAACTCCCAATTATTCTCATTCATTGCTGGTGTTATTGCGCTTGTTGCATGATAATATTGCACCTTATTATTAATATGCTGAATATTAGTAATAAAGGAATGCAGTCAGTCAAAGTGAGCACTGGATTTGCAATGCCAGGACAACTAGGGGTTCCAATCCCGTTACTTAACATGAATTAATGTTAAAAATTCACACCCAAATTGTCTTAAATTAATAACATGTCTATTATTCTTAAAGTAGGGTTGTTCTAACAGGCCTACAACAGGCCTACTTGCTCTAAAAAAAATTATTTTATAAATTTACAATAAATTCATAGATAGAATTTCGACAATCAGCAAAGTATAGAGTTTTTTCAACTTTTAACAAACCTGACATCCTTAACTAACCTTCATAAAATTGGTCTTACTTCAGTCATGCTTAAAAACGCATGAGATATCCAGTACAACCTAACATAACTGACTTTCTTATTCGGCAAGGAGAGCCTTATATATATATATATATATATATATATATATATATATATATATATATATATATATATATATATATATATATATATATATATATATATATATACAGAGAGAGAGAGAGAGAGAGGGAGAGAGAGAGTGATGAATTAAGCTGCAATATTGTTATTTCCGGTTTAACAACAGCCGGCTATGAATATTTTATAATTTAGTCACAACTTAACTGAACATTTTCACGGTTTGGCATTTTGCTCTCATCCTGTAATGCTGACACGTATGTTTTATATAAAAAAGTTGGTCTATTTTGAACAAATGATGGAATGTACCAAGCAATGTTTTGGTTTATATAAACAGTTCAGTTTATATTAAAATAATTCGCCATGTAATTAGTTCATTTTATTAAAACGCATTATAGATATAAAACTATGCAAAACAACCGCAGGGGGAGTTGAATGATAGCTCTAGGCCTTTCGTGTTGCATTCAACACATCATCAGTAGCTTGCAATGTTGCAGAAAAGAAGGTCCAAGCAAATTCGATCACAGGAAACGTCTTTTCTAGAGTGAGGGAGAAAGACGTTGTGCAGGAGGCAAAAAGTGTTATTTTTGCATCTTGTATTGTTTATTCCCGATATTTGCATTATATAAAACTAAATTTTTATGTATATTCTAATGTGTATGTCTTTTGTTATGTATATGCAACGAGTGCATTATACATACACTTGGAGAGGTGTATACCTCTGTATGAATTTCATTTTCTTTCTTGATTATCAAAGTATTATCATTGTTTTAATCAATTTTGACATGGGTTTATATTTGTTAACATTTGTTACATTTGTGTTTTAATGATGTGATTGAAAAGTCTGTTAACGAGACACAGTCTTTAATGACTCTCGTGGTTATTAAGTTCTAGTAAATCTGGCGGTGATAGTGTGCTCACTCACCCAGTTGTGCTTTATCATAACTCTTCTTAAAGCTATGTATGGATCCTGCCTTCAATACATCACTACCCAGATTATTCCACTTCCTGATAATTCTGTGACTGAAGAAATACTTCCTAACATCCCTGTGATTCACTTTCCAACTGTGACCACTTGCTGCTGTGTCCCATATCTGGAACATCCTGCCTCTGTCCACCTTGTCGATTCCTCTCAGTATTTTATATGTCGTTATCATATCCACCCCTCCCTATCTCTCCTGCCCTCCGGTATCGTCAGGTCGATTTCCCTTAACCTCTCCTCGTAGGATATGCCCCTTAGCTCCGGGACTAGTCTTGTTGAAAAACTTCAATATAGGTCTAACGAACACGGTGTACAGGGTACTGAACGATTCCTTATTGAGATGTCGGAATGCTATTCTTAGGCCTGCTAGGATCCCATATGCTGCAGCAGTTATTTGATTGATGTGCGCCTCAGGAGATGCACCTGGTGTTATACTCACCCCAAGATCCTTTTCCTTGAGTGAGGTTTGTAGTCTCTGGCCCCCTAGATTGTACTCCGTCTGCTGTCTTCTTTGCCCTTCCCCAGTCGTCATGGCTTGGTGGAGTTGAACTCCAGAAGCCAGTTTCTGGACCAGGCCTGCGGCCTGTCTAGATCCCTTTGTAGTTTTGCCTGGTCTTCGTCTGGTGGAATTCTTCTCATCAACTTCACACCATCTACAAATAGGCACACTTCTGACTTTATTCCTTCCGTCATGTCGTTCACAAATACCAGAAACAGCACCGGTCCTAGGACCGACCCCTGTGGAACCCCGCTCGTCACAGGTGCCCACTCTGACACCTCATCACGTACCATGACTCGCTGTTGTCTTCCCAGCAGGTATTCCCTGATCCATTGTAGTGCCTTCCCTGTTATCCCTGTCTGGTCCTCCAGCTTTTCGCACTAATCTTTTGTGTGGATCTCTGTCAAACGCCTTCTTACAGCCCAAGGAAACGCAGTCTAACCCCCCTCCCTCTCTCTCTCTCTCTCTTGTCTTACTGCTATCACCTTATCATAGAACTCCAGTAGGTTTGTGACACAGGATTTCCCGTCCCGGAAACCGTGCTGGTTGTCGTTGATAAGCTCATTCCGTTCTAGGTGCTCCATCACTCTTCTCTTGATAATCTTTTCCATGACTTTGCGTACTATTCATGTCAGTGACACTGGTCTGTAGTTTAATGCTTCGTGTCTGTCCCATTTTCTAAAAATTGGGACTACACTTGCTGTCTTCCATACCTCAGGTAGTCGCCCTGTTTCGATTATTCACCCGAAGCCACAGCCAATGGACAAGGGTCAGAGCAATAAAAGAAGATCCAGTAACCAGCTAAGGACTCTTAATATCAAAGGTGAGAGCAGTAATAACACGAGGAAAACTTGTGGTACTGCCAGCCAGGACACAACCCTCATCACCCACCGGCATCACCACAACACACGACAGACAACAACAAACATGGCCGCCGCCACAGTCCAAGATAATTCCTTCCAAGTATTTGATGTCAAGAAGATCACCGACCCAGAAATAGCTAAACTCCTTACGATTCAGAACCTAACGATCACCAAACTAACTCAAGAAATGCAGGAACTAAAAGCTAGCAATGCAGATTACCTCAACAAGATCACTGCTCTAGAACATAAACTAGACACTCTGGAACAACAAAGCAACACCCACACCCAGTCCCTAGACACCATCAACACTCTAAAAGACCAAGTCACCCTACTTACTACCAACATTACAGAGGAAAGATCAACAGTGGACCAACAACTTACCAATGTCATAACCAACTCCCAAGACCATAATGACCAACAGCAGCTATCTGACGCTGTTGTAGTTAACAGCAAACATCTCCCAGCCACAGTCCCCCAAGAGACCTGCATGGAGACCACCCTACAGCTTATCAAGGACCACCTTCGCCTTAACATACCTAGTGATGACCTAAAGGATTGCAAACTAATGGGCTACCAAGCAGGTAAAAAAACAGCACTATTAAAATTCCAAACTAGCCTACAAAGAAACAACCTACTAAAAACATCTATTTCTATGAAAACTGATGTTTACGTCAATGAGTGCCTTACCAAAATAAGACAAAACCTTCTTTATCGGCTAAGAAAATTACGCTATGCCCAAAAAATCCACCAGTGCTTTGTGAGGGATGAAAAAATCGCAGTTAGGAAACAGCCCACTGGGAAGAGATACTTCATCTCTACGGAACATGACCTTAAAACATTCCTAAGTGAGGCTGGACTAACAGAATCAGAGTAAAGTGCAGATAATACCCACAGTCCACAGTTAGTGTTATATTGTCATAAATTTGTGCCCCCCTAAAATTCTAATACCCCAACTGCTTTTGATTGTCATTGTTGTATTCAACGACCATTCTACCTCATAGTATTAATTTGTTTAATATCTACAGAATCTATCTCCTTTTTTACAACTTACCACATCACTGTTCCATCTTATTTTATTATAAACTAGCCATAACTTGTCCTCAATAATTCTACCTCACTTTAAGAAATACTCAATTACCCAATTCTATTCTAAAATCCCTATTATTGCCCAATTTTGCTTTAAACTATATTGATCAAACTTATTATAAACTTCTTTTATTGACCATTTTATTCTATACTTTTTTAAACTAGTATTTTCAACTACAACTTTTATACTATCCTGTCTACCATCTTACTAGCATATTATAACCAAGTCATTGCCATTTTTATTTTTATCATTTTTTTTATTATTATTCTTTTGCTACCTTAACTTGTGTATTTTATCCTGTCAATTTAAATCTAGTTATACTCTAATTCTTGTAAACAACTTATATAAGACCTTAGTGCAATTACAATTGAGAGTCTTGTGCCTTTTTTATATTATAAGATTAAACTCAGTTGTACTATAGTCAATACCAAATTCATTATATTAGACCATAGTGCAATTACTAGTGAGAGACTGGTGCTATTTTTAATTTGTATTTTTATATTATTAGATTAAATCTAGTTGTACTATAGCTCATTCTAGCTCAAAACATAGACTCCACAAAAGTCATTATATTAGACCTTATTGCAATTACAAGTGAGAGTCTTGTTCTATTTTAAATTTGTATTTTTATATTACTAGTTTATACCTAGTTGTACTTTAGTTCATTCCAGCACAACACATAGACAACATCAACTTCATTATGTGTAGTAGTGACTATACTCTATATGACCAAAATACTCTAGCTATATACTTATCCAAGCTTCCCACCACTACAGATATCAGTACTAGAACTCAACACACAACTCAGGATATAAATAACCATAATTTAAACCTAGAAGATGATTGATCACGTTGACCCTGATCTAAACCTCCATAATCTGACACCCAATCAAAACCTATTGGAAAGTAACTGCCTTTATTACACAGCATCACAAGCCAGCACTATCCTAAACAATGCTAAAAGTCTATCAGTACTTAACTACAACATCAGGTCCTTAAGCAAACACTATGATGACCTCCTGGCACTCCTTGAATCACTAAAGACACCCTTCTCCTGCATTATTCTTACTGAGACCTGGCTTAAGCAGCTCACAATAGATGTCTACCCTCTACCAGGATACACAACAATTCACAACTGCAGACCAAACCAAGTTGGGGGTGGTATTGCAATCTATTACTCTAACCAATTATCTTGTATTAGCACCACTTGCTTTAATGATGAATATGGGGAATACATTTTTGCTAATTTTACTGTAAAAAACCTTAAGACACCTATAACAATCGGTGCCATTTACCGGATACCTCACACAAACATCCCAAATTTCAGTGAGAAATTAAAGTCACTAATAACAAACAGACAAATGAATAAGCACCACCTTCTCTTAGCTGGAGACTTCAACATCAACCTTGGCTTACTAGATGATCAGCCTGTAACTGATTTCATCAACAATATGAACAACACACTTTTCATACCAACAATAACTAAACCAACCAGGCTCACTGAGACAAGTGCAACCATAATAGACCACATATGGACCAATATACTAGCCCCCCTTAAATCAGGGATAATCACAGATAGCACTACAGACCACTACCCTACCTTCCTCCTGACAAACATTAGTAAACCACCACTTGAATACAACAAAGTCTCATTTAGACTCCATGACGAGGCCTCAATAAGGAAGTTCACAGCTGACCTAGAGATTGTTGACTGGCCTACAGAATTCTCCAAGGCCAATGGTATTGATGACTGGACAGACATTTTTCTTAACAAATTACTTAGACTATACAACAAACATTGTCCTATAAAAACGAAACAGATCACAAACAAACGGCTTGGTTGCCCATGGCTAACCAGCACCATTCTGAAATCCACTGACAAGAAACACCAATATGAAAAGCAATATAGACAGGGCTTAATACACAAAAATATTCTTAAACACTATTCATCAGTTCTCACCAAAGTAATAAAGAAAGCCAAACAACTATACTACTCCAGTAGATTCACAGACACTAGAGGAGATATAAAAAAGACCTGGAAAACACTCTCTCAGATTCTAGGGACCCACAAACTGAGAAAAACCAAGAATATTGTCCTAACTAAACCTAATGAAACACCACTACATCCCACTGACACAGCTAACAAGATAAACGACTTCTTCTCAAACATAGGATCTAATCTCGCCAGTAAAATCCCACATACCAATGCCCATGCCGGGGACTACCTAGATGGGAATTTCCCAAATTTCTTCTATCTTGCACCAACTGAGCCCTCGGAAGTCACCGAGATTATAAAGTCACTTAAAAACAACTCAGGGAATCTGTCTAATGTCCCACCATTACTGTACAAGCGAGCGGCCCATATCCTTTTGCATGCTATTTCATTACTTTTTAACAAGTCACTAGAAACTAGCACCTTCCCGAAACTACTCAAGATGGCAAGGGTTACACCAATACATAAAGGTGGTGACCCTACAGACTTAAACAACTATAGGCCAATATCAAACTTACCATTGCTATCCAAAATCTTTGAGAAACTCGTGCACAGGAGACTATATTCATTTATAACAGCACAAAACATACTCAACCCCTGCCAATTTTGATTTAGGAAAAATAAAAGCACTAATGATGCAATCATAAAAATGCTAGATCTGCTTTACACAGCATTGGAAAATAAGGAATATCCACTAGGAATTTTAATTGACCTAAGAAAAGCTTTTGACACAGTAGACCACGACATCCTACTCCACAAACTTGACCATTACAGTATAAGAGGCCATGCGCTTGCTTATTTCAAATCTTACCTTACTAATAGGTATCAGTATGTTACCATTAAAGACACAGCATCAGCAACACGGCCACTTGATACTGGAGTTCCGCAGGGAAGTGTCCTTGGTCCCCTGCTCTTCCTCATATACATCAATGACCTTCCAAACGTATCCCAACACCTGAAACCCATTCTCTTTGCTGACGACACGACTTATGTCATCTCTCACCCTAATCTTGCCACCCTCAACACCATTGTTAACGAGGAGCTGCACAAAATATCGACTTGGATGACAGCCATTAAACTTACACTTAACACTGACAAAATCTACTATATTATGTTTGGTAGCAGAGCAGGAGATGCACAAATTAACATTAAGATCGACAACACTCTAATTACCAGACATAATGAGGGCAAATTCCTAGGCCTATACCTTGACAACAACCTGAATTTCAGCACCCATATCCAACACATAACCAAAAAAGTATCCAAAACAGTTGGGATCCTCTCCAAGATACGATACTACGTGCCGCAAAATGCCCTTCTCACACTATACCACTCACTTATTTATCCATACCTCACCTATGCTATTTGTGCTTGGGGATCAACTGCAGCAACACACCTAAAGCCAATAATAACCCAACAAAAAGCTGCAGTAAGAATAATCACTAAATCCCATCCCTGGCAACACACCCCCTCATTCTTCATAGATCTAAATTTACTCCCTGTTCAGTACATCCACACTTACTACTGTGCAATCTACATCTACAGGACCTTAAACTCCAATATCAACCTTGACCTAAAACGCTTTCTTGATAGTTGTGACAGAACCCACAGGCATAACACCAGACACAAACATCTCTACGACATTCCCCGTGTCCGACTATACCTTTACAAAAATTCAATGTATGTCAAAGGCCCTAAAATCTGGAACACCCTACCTGAGAACTCTAGAATTGCAGACACATTCATCACCTTCAAAACTACCATTAGAAAACATCTTATCTCCCTGATACACCCCATCAACTAACTACACGAATACCACCTGGTGGTTCACACTTACACTCACTCACCCATTTGACCATAAACAGAAATATTAATCTCAATCTTAAAATAATGAATCCTATGATACTCCAATACTGAAACTATGTACTGTGCCAAAACAAAAGCATTCACATTGCTAAACTCACAAACTAGTATTTAGTCACTTAGCCATAATACCAACTTACCTCATAATTTGTAATATTTTAAAATAAAGAATTAAACTAAGTCTGCCCGAAATGCCTAGCCATGCTAGGCGTTCTAGTGGTACACTCTGTAATCATTATTTAACTACATGTAAACCACACGACAACCAAATTCTGTAAATTCAACATTGTAATCTTTATAGAGAATAAACTTTGAATTTGAATTTGAATTTGAAGATGTGTTGCAGATTGTTGCTAGGGGTACACATAGCGCCTCTGCTCCTTCTCTAAGGACCCATGGAGAGGCGTCAGGCCCCATCGCCATTGAGGTATTTATCTCACTTAGCAACCTCTTCACTTCTTCCTCGGTTGTATATGTGTGTACTCACCTAATTGTGGTTGCAGAGGTTGAGGGTCAGCTCCTGATCCTAGTGTGTGTGTGTGTATGTGTGTGTGTGTGTGTGTGTGTGTGTGTGTGTGTGTGTGTGTGTGTGTGTGTGTATGTGTGTTGTGTGTGTGTGTGTGTGTGTGTGTGTGTGTGTGTGTGTGTGTATACACCACAGAGTCCTCTCAAGTTACCTAACCACATTGACTGCGAGAGTTCTTTGCTGCTTACAGGACGGAGGATCCAATCCCTAGGTAATGAAGATTCCCATAGGAGTAATAATTATAAAAGACAAAAATTAAATAATAATAATAATAATAATAATAATAATAATAATAATAATAATAATAATAATAATAATAATAATAATAATAATAATAATGATGATGATGATGATGATGATGATGATGATGATGAAAATCCTACTCATTTCAAAAGCTCTTCAGTTTTCTTTATGTTCACAAAATCCATATCTGCGCACACACACACACACACACACACACACACACACACACACACACACAAACACACACACACACACACACACACACACACACACACACACACACACACACACACACACACACACACACACACACACACACACACACACACACACACACACATGGGTATTGAGAGAGGGAGCAGAGGCGCTATGTGTACCCCTAACAACAATATTCAATACATCTATCGAAACAGGGAGATTGCCTGAGGCATGGAAGACAGCAAATGTAGTCCCAATCTTTAAAAAAGGAGACAGAGATGAAGCATTAAACTACAGACCAGTGTCACTGACATGTATAGTATGCAAAATCATGGAGAAGATTATCAGGAGAAGAGTGGTGGAACACCTAGAAAGGAACGATCTCATCAACAGCAGCCAACATGGTTTCAGGGACGGGAAATCCTGTGTCACAAACCTACTGGAGTTCTATGACATGGTGACAGCAGTAAGACAAGAGAGAGAGGGGTGGGTGGATTGCATTTTCTTGGACTGCAAGAAGGCGTTTGACACAGTTCCACACAAGAGATTGGTGCAAAAACTGGAGGACCAAGCAGGGATAACAGGGAAGGCACTACAATGGATCAGGGAATACTTGTCAGGAAGACAGCAGCGAGTCATGGTACGTGGCGAGGTGTCAGAGTGGGCACCTGTGACCAGCGGGGTCCCGCAGGGGTCAGTCCTAGGACCAGTGCTGTTTCTGGTATTTGTGAACGACATGACGGAAGGAATAGACTCTGAGGTGTCCCTGTTTGCAGATGACGTGAAGTTGATGAGAAGAATTCACTCGATCGAAGACCAGGCAGAACTACAAAGGGATCTGGACAGGCTGCAGACCTGGTCCAGCAATTGGCTCCTGGAGTTCAATCCCACCAAGTGCAAAGTCATGAAGATTGGGGAAGGGCAAAGAAGGCCGCAGACGGAGTACAGTCTAGGGGGTCAGAGACTACAAACCTCACTCAAGGAAAAAGATCTTGGGGTGAGAATAACACCAGGCACATCTCCTGAAACGCACATCAACCAAATAACTGCTGCAGCATATGGGCGCCTAGCAAACCTCAGAACAGCATTCCGACATCTTAATAAGGAATCATTCAGGACCCTGTACACCGTGTACGTTAGGCCCATATTGGAGTATGCGGCACCAGTTTGGAACCCACACCTAGCCAAGCACGTGAAGAAACTAGAGAAAGTGCAAAGGTTTGCAACAAGACTAGTCCCAGAGCTAAGAGGTATGTCCTACGAGGAGAGGTTAAGGGAAATCAACCTGACGACACTTGAGGACAGGAGAGATAGGGGGGACATGATAACGACATACAAAATACTGAGAGGAATTGACAAGGTGGACAAAGACAGGATGTTCCAGAGATTGGACACAGTAACAAGGGGACACAGTTGGAAGCTGAAGACACAGATGAATCACAGGGATGTTAGGAAGTATTTCTTCAGCCACAGAGTAGTCAGTAAGTGGAATAGTTTGGGAAGCGATGTAGTGGAGGCAGGATCCATACATAGCTTTAAGCAGAGGTATGATAAAGCTCACGGCTCAGGGAGAGTGATCTAGTAGCAATCAGTGAAGAGGCGGGGCCAGGAGCTCGGACTCGACCCCCGCAACCTCAACTAGGTGAGTACAACTAGGTGAGTACACACACACAAACACACACACACACACACACACACACACACACACACACACACACACACACACACACACACACACACACACACACACACACACACAGTGGCCAGAAGAGTTCATGCATGCAGGGCAAAGCTCCTGATCATGGGTGACTTTAACCACAAGGAGATCGATTGGGAGAACTTGGACCCGCATGGGGGCCAAGATACATGGAAGGCTAAGATGATGGAGGTGGTACTGGAAAACTTCATGTGCCAACACGTAAGGGACACTACAAGAGAGAGAGGAGAGGATGAACCAGCAAGGCTGGACTTAGTATTCACCTTGAGTAGTGCAGATATCGAGGACATCACATATGAAAGACCCCTTGGGGCCAGTGACCATGTGGTTTTAAGCTTCGAATACACAGTAGAGCTACAAGTGGAGGGAGAAGCAGGAAGGCCAGGACGAATGAAGCCAAACTACAAGAAAGGGGACTACATAGGAATGAGGAACTTCCTGAACGGGGTTCAGTGGGACAGAGAACTGGCAGGGAAGCCAGTTAATGAGATGATGGAATATGTAGCAACAAAATGCAAGGAGGCTGAGGAGAGGTTTGTACCCAAGTGTAACAGGAATAATGAAAAAAGCCAGGATGAGCCCATGGTTTACCCAAAGGTGCAGGGAGGCAAAAACCAAGTGTGCTAGGGAATGGAAGAAATATATAAGGCAAAGGACCCAGGAGAATAAGGAGAGCAGTCGTAGAGCCAGAAACGAATATGGACAGATAAGAAGGGAGGCCCAAAGACAATATGAAAACGACATAGCAGCGAAAGCCAAATCTGACCCGAAACTGTTGTACAGCCACATCAGGAGGAAAACAACAGTCAAGGACCAGGTAATCAGGCTAAGGAAGGAAGGAGGAGAGACAACAAGAAATGACCGTAAAGTATGTGAAGAACTCAACAAGAGATTCAAAGAAGTGTTCACAGAGGAGACAGAAGGGGCTCCAGAAAGACGGAGAGGTGGGGCACACCACCATGTGCTGGACACAGTGCACACAACCGAGGAAGAAGTGAAGAGGCTTCTGAGTGAGCTAGATACCTCAAAGGCAATGGGGCCAGATAACATCTCCCCATGGGTATTGAGAGAGGGAGCAGAGGCGCTATGTGTACCCCTAACAACAATATTCATTACATCTATCGAAACAGGGAGATTGCCTGAGGCATGGAATCAGCAAATGTAGTCCCAATCTTTAAAAAAGGAGACAGACATGAAGCATTAAACTACAGACCAGTGTCACTGACATGTATAGTATGCAAAATCATGGAGAAGATTATCAGGAGAAGAGTGGTGGAACACCTAGAAAGCAACGATCTCATCAACAGCAGCCAACATGGTTTCAGGGACGGGAAATCCTGTGTCACAAACCTACTGGAGTTCTATGACATGGTGACAGCAGTAAGACAAGAGAGAGAGGGGTGGGTGGATTGCATTTTCTTGGACTGCAAGAAGGCGTTTGACACAGTTCCACACAAGAGATTGGTGCAAAAACTGGAGGACCAAGCAGGGATAACAGGGAAGGCACTACAATGGATCAGGGAATACTTGTCAGGAAGACAGCAGCGAGTCATGGTACGTGGCGAGGTGTCAGAGTGGGCACCTGTGACCAGCGGGGTCCCGCAGGGGTCAGTCCTAGGACCAGTGCTGTTTCTGGTATTTGTGAACGACATGACGGAAGGAATAGACTCTGAGGTGTCCCTGTTTGCAGATGACGTGAAGTTGGTGAGAAGAATACACTCGATCGAAGACCAGGCAGAACTACAAAGGGATCTGGACAGGCTGCAGACCTGGTCCAGCAATTGGCTCCTGGAGTTCAGTCCCACCAAGTGCAAAGTCATGAAGATTGGGGAAGGGCAAAGAAGGCCGCAGACGGAGTACAGTCTAGGGGGTCAGAGACTACAAACCTCACTCAAGGAAAAAGATCTTGGGGTGAGTATAACACCAGGCACATCTCCTGAAGCGCACATCAACCAAATAACTGCTGCAGCATATGGGCGCCTAGCAAACCTCAGAACAGCATTCCGACATCTTAATAAGGAATCATTCAGGACCCTGTACACCGTGTATGTTAGGCCCATATTGGAGTATGCGGCACCAGTTTGGAACCCACACCTAGCCAAGCACGTGAAGAAACTAGAGAAAGTGCGAAGGTTTGCAACAAGACTAGTCCCAGAGCTAAGAGGTATGTCCTACGAGGAGAGGTTAAGGGAAATCAACCTGACGACACTGGAGGACAGGAGAGATAGGGGGGACATAAGAACATAAGAACATAAGAATGTAGGAACACTGCAGAAGGCCTACTGGCCCATACGAGGCAGGTCCTTATCAAAACGACATCTACCTAAAGCTACTCAAGAAACAACTCCCGCACCCCCCAACACCAATCAAACCCAGCCCCTCCCACTCATATATTTGTCCAGTCTCTTCTTAAAGCTACCCAAGGTCCTAGCCTCTATCACCCCACTGGGAAGACTGTTCCACGCATCTACAACTCTGTTAGAAAACCAGTACTTACCTATGTCCTTTCTAAATCTAAATTTATCCAACTTAAATCCATTATTCCTGGTTCTTACCTGGTTCGACACCCTCAGTACTTTATTAATGTCTCCCTTGTTTATGCCCGTCATCCACTTATACACTTCAATGATATCTCCCCTCATTCTACGCCTCTCCAGAGAGTGGAGATTTAAGGCTTTAAGTCTATCTTCATACGGGAGGTTCCTTACATAAGAACATAAGAACATAAGAATGTAGGAACACTGCAGAAGGCCTACTGGCCCATACGAGGCAGGTCCTTATCAAAACGACAACTACCTAGAGCTACTCAAGAAACAACTCCAGCACCCCCCAACACCAATCAAACCCAGCCCCTCCCACTCATATATTTGTCCAGTCTCTTCTTAAAGCTACCCAAGGTCCTAGCCTCTATCACCCCACTGGGAAGACTGTTCCACGCATCTACAACTCTGTTAGAAAACCAGTACTTACCTATGTCCTTTCTAAATCTAAATTTATCCAACTTAAATCCATTATTCCTGGTTCTTACCTGGTTCGACACCCTCAGTACTTTATTAATGTCTCCCTTGTTTATGCCCGTCATCCACTTATACACTTCAATGATATCTCCCCTCATTCTACGCCTCTCCAGAGAGTGGAGATTTAAGGCTTTAAGTCTATCTTCATACGGGAGGTTCCTTACACAGTAAATCATTTTAGTCATTCTTCTCTGTATGTTCTCTAATGAGTCTATGTCCATCCTGTAGTAAGGGGACCAAAACTGAGCAGCATAATCTAAATGAGGCCTCACTAGTGATGTATAGAGCTGTAAAATAACTTTTGGACTTCTGTTACTTATACTTCTTCAGATAAATCCAAGTAATCTGTTGGCCTTGTTGCGCACACTGAGGCACTGCTGTCTTGGCTTTAGATTTCTGCTTACCATGACTCCCAAGTCTTTTTCACATTCTGTATGACCAAGCTCTACTTCACCTAGATTATAGCTTCGAGGGTTATTTTCATTACCAAGGGCAAGTACCTTACACTTATCCACATTAAACTTCATCTGCCATTTCTCAGACCAAGACATTAATTTGTTCAAATCGTCCTGGAGTTCATTGATATCCTCCTCAGAGTGAATTATACGGCCTATCTTTGTATCATCAGCAAACTTACTCATGTCACTAGTAATCCCTTCATCAAGGTCATTAATGTAAATTATGAACAAGAGAGGGCCTAAAACTGATCCTTGTGGAACGCCACTAGTGACTAATCCCCATTCAGATTTCACTCCATTAATGGTAACTCTCTGCTTTCTATTGGTAAGCCATGCCTCAATCCATGCTAGAACTTTACCTCCTATACCATGAGCTGCCACTTTTCTTAAGAGTCTCTTGTGAGGTACTCTGTCGAAGGCTTTACTAAAATCCAAATAAACAATATCATATTCCTTATTACTGTCAACTGCCTCAAATGTTCTATTGAAGAACGTCAGTAAGTTTGTCAGGCAGGAACGACCTCTCGTGAATCCATGCTGAGATTCATTTATCAAGTTATGCTCTTCAAGGTGACTTCTGATAATGTCAGCTATAATTGATTCTAATAACTTGCCCACTATAGATGTCAGGCTTATTGGACGGTAATTTGAAGGAGTGGACTTATCCCCTGATTTGAATATAGGAACCACATTAGCCATCTTCCACAACTCTGGCACAACACTGGTAAGGATGGACGCATTGAATACACTCGTTAATGGCTGACTAAGCTCCATCTTGCATTCCTTAAGTACCCTTGAAAACAACTCATCGGGTCCCGGGGACTTATTTTGTTTCAGTTTGTCTATCTGTTTAATAACCATGTCCCTCGTGACAGTAATATTAGTTAACTTAAATTCATCAGGAACCAAATAATTGTTAATTACTGGAATCTCATTTACATCTTCCTGTGTAAAAACTGACAAAAAATAGTCATTAAATAAGGAACACATTTCCAGTTCATTATCCGTCAGCTGTCCATTCCCAGATTTCAGAGGTCCTACTTTTTCCTTCACCTTCGTCCTATACACTTGAAAGAACCCCTTTGGATTAGTCTTTGATTCATTAGCAACTCTAATTTCATAGTCACGTTTAGCCTTTCTAATCCCCTTTTTTACTTCTCTTTTAAGCTGAACATATTGGTCAGTAAGGTTAACCTCTCCTCTTCTGATGCGCCTATAAATTCCCCTTTTCTCCCCTAATAGATGCTTTAGCCTCCTGTTAACCCATTTGGGATCGTTATTATTAGACCTAATTTCTCTCTTGGGAATGTATATACTCTGGGCACTGTGTACATTATTAAGAAAACAATCATAAAAGCAGATCCCTTCATATTCATAAGTATGATTATCACCAATAAAATCATTAGCTAGATAACCCCAATCAAGATTAGACAGATGTTCCCTAAGTCCATTATAATCGGCAGAACGAAAATCAGGGATTTTTACTGTATTATCATTATTCTTGCATTCCCAATTAATGCTAAAGGTGATGGATTTGTGATCACTTGCG
Source organism: Cherax quadricarinatus (assembly GCF_038502225.1). Lineage (NCBI taxonomy): Eukaryota > Metazoa > Arthropoda > Malacostraca > Decapoda > Parastacidae > Cherax > Cherax quadricarinatus. The sequence continues at coordinate 2,396,367 of NC_091364.1, read as the reverse complement.
CCAAGCTCTTCAGTGATCTCCAGATTATTCACGAGTGTTTCCTTATTTGACAAGACTAGGTCTAGCAAATTATTACCCCTGGTAGGCTCAGTTACACTCTGTTTCAGAAAACAGTCCTGAACTGTTTCCATGAAGTCACTGGATTCTAGATTACCTGTCAAATCATTTTAGTCATTCTTCTCTGTATGTTCTCTAATGAGTCTATGTCCATCCTGTAGTAAGGGGACCAAAACTGAGCAGCATAATCTAAATGAGGCCTCACTAGTGATGTATAGAGCTGTAAAATAACTTTTGGACTTCTGTTACTTATACTTCTTGAGATAAATCCAAGTAATCTGTTGGCCTTGTTGCGCACACTGAGGCACTGCTGTCTTGGCTTTAGATTTCTGCTTACCATGACTCCCAAGTCTTTTTCACATTCTGTATGACCAAGCTCTACTTCACCTAGATTATAGCTTCGAGGGTTATTTTCATTACCAAGGGAAAGTACCTTACATTTATCCACATTAAACTTCATCTGCCATTTCTCAGACCAAGACATTAATTTGTTCAAATCGTCCTGGAGTTCATTGATATCCTCCTCAGAGTGAATTATACGGCCTATCTTTGTATCATCAGCAAACTTACTCATGTCACTAGTAATCCCTTCATCAAGGTCATTAATGTAAATTATGAACAAGAGAGGGCCTAAAACTGATCCTTGTGGAACGCCACTAGTGACTAATCCCCATTCAGATTTCACTCCATTAATGGTAACTCTCTGCTTTCTATTGGTAAGCCATGCCTCAATCCATGCTAGAACTTTACCTCCTATACCATGAGCTGCCACTTTTCTTAAGAGTCTCTTGTGAGGTACTCTGTCGAAGGCTTTACTAAAATCCAAATAAACAATATCATATTCCTTATCACTGTCAACTGCCTCAAATGTTCTATTGAAGAACGTCAGTAAGTTTGTCAGGCAGGAACGACCTCTCGTGAATCCATGCTGAGATTCATTTATCAAGTTATGCTCTTCAAGGTGACTTCTGATAATGTCAGCTATAATTGATTCTAATAACTTGCCCACTATAGATGTCAGGCATATTGGACGGTAATTTGAAGGAGTGGACTTATCCCCTGATTTGAATATAGGAACCACATTAGCCATCTTCCACATCTCTGGCACAACACTGGTAAGGATGGACGCATTGAATACACTCGTTAATGGCTGACTAAGCTCCATCTTGCATTCCTTAAGTACCCTTGAAAACAACTCATCGGGTCCCGGGGACTTATTTTGTTTCAGTTTGTCTATCTGTTTAATAACCATGTCCCTCGTGACAGCAATATTAGTTAACTTAAATTCATCAGGAACTAAATAATTGTTAATTATTGGAATCTCATTTACATCTTCCTGTGTAAAAACTGACAAAAAATAGTCATTAAATAAGGAACACATTTCCAGTTCATTATCCGTCAGCTGTCCATTCCCAGATTTCAGAGGTCCTACTTTTTCCTTCACCTTCGTCCTATACACTTGAAAGAACCCCTTTGGATTAGTCTTTGATTCATTAGCGACTCTAATTTCATAGTCACGTTTAGCCTTTCTAATCGCCTTTTTTACTTCTCTTTTAAGCTGAACATATTGGTCAGTAAGGTTAACCTCTCCTCTTCTGATGCGCCTATAAATTCCTCTTTTCTCCCCTAATAGATGCTTTAACCTCCTGTTAACCCATTTGGGATCGTTATTATTAGACCTAATTTCTCTCTGGGGAATGTATATACTCTGGGCACTGTGTACATTATTAAGAAAACAATCATAAAAGCAGATCCCTTCGTATTCATAAGTATGATTATCGTCAATAAAATCATTAGCTAGATAACCCCAATCAAGATTAGACAGATGTTCCCTAAGTCCATTATAATCGGCAGAACGAAAATCAGGGATTTTTACTGTATTATCATTATTCTTGCATTCCCAGTTAATGCTAAAGGTGATGGATTTGTGATCACTTGCGCCAAGCTCTTCAGTGATCTCCAGATTATTCACTAGTGTTTCCTTATTTGACAAGACTAGGTCTAGCAAATTATTACCCCTGGTAGGTTCAGTTACACTCTGTTTCAGAAAACAGTCCTGAACTGTTTCCATGAAGTCACTGGACTCTAGATTACCTGTCAAAGAATTCCAGTCAATTTGGCTAAAGTTAAAGTCCCCTACTATGACTACGTTACTGTGTCCAGAAGCCCTAACAATTTCGTCCCAAAGAAGTCTCCCTCTATCGTGATCCAAGCCTGGAGGTCGGTATATTACACCTAGAATTAGTTTTTCTTGACCCTCCACGAACTCTACCCAAACAGACTCTGTTACTGCTCCATCTATTTTTATACCTTTTTTTTATGCAACAATTAATATTTTCTCGAACATACAATGCAACTCCTCCCCCCTTCCCATTACATCTATCCACATTGAATAACTTAAATCCCTGAATATTACACTCAGCAGTCATATCCCGACTCTTTAAATCATACCACGTTTCAGTTAATGCAATGATATCAAAGTTCCCAGCACATGCTACCAAACGTAGTTCATTAATTTTATTTCTTGCACTTCGACTGTTAGCATAAAATACCATCATATGTTTTTTCTTCTGCACATTTTTCCTATTCATCTTTGTTTTTACACAATTTCTGAAATTATCATTACCCAGAGTTACTCCATGACAGTTACTATTAAGATTCTTAATATCAGAGCATAAGTCAATATATCCATACTCATTATTAATCATTTCTAAACCCATACCTCTAACTAATCCTAGTTTAAAGTCCTAACAACCCCCTCAACTGAGTTAGCAAGAAAACCCACACCTGCCCTGGATAAGTGAACCCCATCCCTGGCATACATGTCATTTCGGCCATAGAAGTTGTCCCAGTTGTCAATGAATGGTACTGCATTATCCTTACAGTGTTTATCCAGCCAACAATTAATACCAATTGCTCTGGACAACCATTCATTACCAACACCTCTTCTTGGCAAAATGCCACATATAACAGGGCGCCCCCCCTTCTTCCTAATCATGTCTATAGCTGTCCTGAACTTTCTAACTAAATCCTCACTTCTACGCTTGCCTACATCATTGCCTCCAGCACTGAGGCAAATAATAGGATTGATCCCATTACCGTTCATGATGTTGTCAAGCCGGCTAACAATGTCCTCCATCCCAGCCCCAGGAAAGCATACCCTTTGTCTCCTACTCCTGTCCTTCAAGCAGAATGCCCTATCCATGTATCTAACCTGGCTATCCCCAACAACAACAATATTCTTACCTTCCTTGTCGTTCGTCGTGACGATCCCAGTAGTAGACTCACATTCGTCGGGTAGCACCGAGAATGTGAGAGGAATTGACAAGGTGGACAATGACAGGATGTTCCAGAGATTGGACACAGTAACAAGGGGACACAGTTGGAAGCTGAAGACACAGATGAATCACAGGGATGTTAGGAAGTATTTCTTCAGCCACAGAGTAGTCAGTAAGTGGAATAGTTTGGGAAGCGATGTAGTGGAGGCAGGATCCATACATAGCTTTAAGCAGAGGTATGATAAAGCTCACGGCTCAGGGAGAGTGACCTAGTAGCGATCAGTGAAGAGGCGGGGCCAGGAGCTCGGACTCGACCCCCGCAACCTCAACTAGGTGAGTACAACTAGGTGAGTACACACACACACACACACAGAAAAAATATTCGAGTGTCATAGCTCGTCACCAGAGAAATTATTTAATTTTTCTCGCCCATCCGTTGTGTGCAAGTGTGAGCAATATTTTTCGTATTTGCAATAGATGTTAACTGAGAAATTTGCGTCTCTCCTTTTATACGTGGATTCACATAACTATTTCAAGAATGAATATATGTATTTTTCCCTTACAGTCTATGATCCGTACATCGTTGCTTATTGGAGTGAAAGAACGTATCCCTATTTTCCCCTTATGTTCTTCAGTTCGTATTTCTCATGAACATATCCCTATTTTTCCCATATGTACTTCAGTCCGTACTTCGCGATTTCATATAATGGGCAGATTTTCTGGAATGTAATCTGTATGTGAAATTGTACTGGATATAGTGTCTACTGGATGTAAGTGATGTACAACAAGCAAGATTTACCTATCATCTCACGTGTTTATGAGACGGAAGGAAAAGAGGACAGCAGTCCTGCCAGAGTGTGAAACTTTAACAGGTTTCCATTTCATACATAAATGACGAGAGATTAGCATACCCAAACAAGGTTTCGTATAAAAACTGTAGTGTAAAGCACCCTTCTGGCAAGACAGTGATGGAGTGAATGATGGTGAAAGTTTTTCTTTTTCGGGCCACCCTGCCCTGGTGGGAATCGGCCAGTGTGATAATAAAATATATATATATATATATATATATATATATATATATATATATATATATATATATATATATATATATATATATATATATATATATATATATATATATATATATATATATATATATATATGAAAAGTTTAATATTTAAAATTGTGTGAGTCAACGCTTTACCATCGTCCACTTCATATAGATCCGAAAAAGAACAAATATATCTTTTAACGAAAGGAGAAATTCCTTTTGACTTTTGCTTGCTTGAACAACGCACTCACAGACACTAGCTAAATTTTGTAAAAGTTCTCTAGTGTATACCTGGAGTTACCTGGACAGGGTATCGGGAGTCAACGTCCCCGCGGCTCGGTCTGAGACCAGGCCTCGTGGTGGATCAGAGTCTGATCAACCAGGCTGTTACTACTGGCCGTACGCAAACTGACGTACGATCCACAGCCCGGCTGGTCAGGTACTAACTTTAGGTGCCTATCAAGTGCTTTCTTGAAGACAACCAGGGGTCTATTGGTAATACTGGGGGGGCAGTTGAACAGTCTTGGGCCCCTGACACTTATTTTGTTCTTTCAGTGTACTCGTGGCGCCCCTGCTTGTCATTGGGGGGAATGTTGCATCTATTGCCGAATCTTTTGCTTTCATAGGGAATAATTTTCGTGTGCAACTTTGGTACTAATCCCTCTAGGATTTTCCAAGTGCATATTATCATGTATCTCTCTCACCTGCGTTCCAGGGAATACAAATCAAAGGACTTCAACCTTTCCCAGAAATTTAGGTGCCTTATCGTACTTATGTGTGCCGTGAAAGTTCTCTGTACATTTTCCAGAGCTGGAATGTCTCCAGCCTTGAATGGGGCAGTTAGTGTACAGCAGTATTCCAGCCTAGAGAGAACAAGCGATTTGAAGAGAATCGTCATGGGCTTGGCGTCCCTAGTTTTGAAGGTTCTCATTATCCAGTTTCCTAGCAGATGCGGTAGATACATCGTTGTGGTGTTTGAAGGCGAGATCCTCCGACAATATCACTCCAGGTCCTTCACATTTCATTTTTCCTCTATTGTATGGTTAGAATTTGTTGTATACCATGATACAATTTTAATTTCCTGAGAAGTTGAAATTTCTCTTCATTGAACTTCATATTGTTTTGAGTGGCCCATTTGAAGATTTGGTTGATGTCCTCTTGGAGTCTCGCGATGTCTTCGATGGAGGTCACTGTTGTGGCAATTCGGGTGTCATCCTTAAAGGAAGACACGGAGCTATGGCTTACATCTCTGTCTATGTCAGATATGAGGATGAGGAATAGGATGGGAGCGAGTACTGTGCCTTGTGGAACAGAGCTTTTCACCGTACTCTGCATACTATTACTCTTTGTGTTCTATTTCTCAGGAAGTTACAGATCCATCTACCAACTATTCATGTTATTCCTTTATCATGCATTTTGTGTTGGGTAAATATACCTATATACATATGTGTGTGTGTGTGTGTGTGTGTGTGAGTAAGAGAGAGAGAGAGAGAGAGAGAGAGAGAGAGGCTTTCAGATAATATATATTACCCATAATAATGGGGCAATTAAGCAGTAATTTAGTGGGTCACTCAGTGGCCTGGCTGTGGCTCATATAATTATTTCAATACTGTCTGAGCTCACTCAGCCTGCTGTACCTTGCAGAAATTACGGAATTCATTGTTGTATTTAAACATATATATATATATATATATATATATATATATATATATATATATATATATATATATATATATATATATATATATATATATATATATATATATATATATATATATATATATATATATATATATATATATATATATATATATATATATATATATATATATCCACACACATTAGTATATCCGCTTTATTCTTAGTTAAAATTTTATTTTAACATATTAATGACATAAAGTGTTTGGGAAATACTGAAGGTTCGATCCCACCAAAGTGACTCGATCCTCTGAAAGAGATTTGATCCTCAGTAAGAGACAATAACATGATCAGACAGACAAGACGAGAGTGTAGCCAAAAGGTCAAGGCCATCAAACTAATTAGAGCTGTATATGTTCTTCCTCACAAGTAATGTTCAAATTCAGTTACGAAGGAAAAAAGTCAGTGAGGAAACTAACGTTCTCCGGGACTTTAATACGTGGTGCCAGACGTAATACGTGAAGTTATACTTGTTGCCAGACGTAAGACGTCAGGTTATATTTGGTGCCAGACGTAATACGTGAAGTTATACTTATTGCCAGACGTAAGACGTCAGGTTATATTTGGTGCCAGACGTAATACGTGAAGTTATACTTGTTGCCAGACGTAAGACGTCAGGTTATATTTGGTGCCAGACGTAATACGTGAAGTTATACTTGTTGCCAGACGTAAGACGTCAGGTTATATTTGGTGCCAGACGTAATACGTGAAGTTATACTTGTTGCCAGACGTAAGACGTCAGGTTATATTTGGTGCCGGACGTAAGACGTCAGGTTATATTTGGTGCCAGACGTAAGACGTCAAGTTATACATAGTGCCAGATGTAAGACGTCAAATTATACTTGGCGCCAGACGTAAGACTTGAATTTATACTATTTCAGCAGCGCTGTATGACCCTAGTGGGTTTCGCGCTTAGTTATGATTATAATAATAATAATGAAAGAGTTTCATCTGTAACTTCAATGATAACGAAGGATTGGTTCTATGTTAATTTTAATTCTTCTAAAAACACACGAAAAAGCATTACCAGTAACCTGTTCCCCAGCAGTCAAGACTACTGTAATCGCTTCAGCAGAACTAGAATTAAACTCTTAGTATATTTACACTGAAAAATATGCACCTCTCAGTGAATATATACTGAAAAATATAGCCCTTTCCTTGTATATATACTGTGTGCAGTATTTTTGTGCTCTGGCATGTAAATGACTAACAACCACGAAACAAATTTTACTAATTGCAAACTAGTCAGTAAATCTGCTAATTATATAAAACAATGAATTAAGGAATATAATTTAATTGCATCGGTTTTACTTTTCCATTTGTCAGTGGGGCAATTAAATTATCTACACGATAATTTCTCCCCTTCTACCCCAACAATTCAATAGATTCCGAGGTAGTGAAAGTCAGGTCACTTTAAAGTGACCTGACCTGAGTGTAGCTGAAGATTCTATGATATATGGAGAAAACTGTGTATGTTTGTAAATTTTGATACCGGCCGAGATAATCGGAGTGTTTCTTATCAGAGATGTAAATACAGTTTTTTTACGTCAGTTTCTCAGGTTGATTCTAAGTGGGTTTTTACGTCTCTTTAAATACTGCTAGTTATCAGTTGATGAAGATTGTTTGTTAGCCAGTGGAATGAGAGAGAGAATGAGAGGGAGAGAGAGAGAGAGAGAGAGAGATAGAGAGAGAGAGAGAGAGAGAGAGAGAGAGAGAGAGAGAGAGAGAGAGAGAGAGAGAGAGAGAGTGTGTGTGTGTGTGTGTGTGATCAGCAATTGTCAGGTGGGAGTCCGTAGTAGTGCTGTGTGACTGATGAAACTATTCCCGGTGACCAGGACGTGTGGGCAAGACTCCCCTCTCTCTCTCTCTCTCTCTCTCTCTCTCTCTCTCTCTCTCTCTCTCTCTCTCTCTCTCTCTCCTCTCTCTCTCTCTCTCTCTCTCTCTCTCTCTCTCTCTCTCTCTCTCTCTCTCTCTCTCTCTCTCTCTCTCTCTCTCTCTCTCTCTCTCTCTCTCTCTCTATTCTTGAGCTCCTGCAGTTGTCAGGATTCTCTCCCGTCACAGTCCCCCAACTCTCCCTCACAGTCGTCCACCTCTCCCGTCACAGTCCCCCAACTCTCCCTCACAGTCGTCCAACTCTCCCTTACAGTCGTACAACTCTCCCTCACAGTCGTCCAACTCTCCCTCACAGTCCCCCAACTCTCCCTCACAGTCGTCCAACTCTCCCTCTCAGTCGTCCAACTCTCCCTCACAGTCGTCCAACTCTCCCTCACAGTCCTCCAACTCTCCCTCAGTCGTCTAACTCTCCCTTGATCTCCAGGACTTTCTAAATCTGTTTCCCCCCCGTGTGTCATTCAAAACAAGGAGCGGTGGAGGCTTGATCCACCCTCCATGTATGTATTATTCAACACAAGGAGTGGTGGAGGCCTGAGCCACCTTCCGCTAATCACGACCCCGATTCCTGACCAGTCAGGCTCTAGCTACTGGCCCACAAGATTGAGAAGAGTGTGTATGAGAGTGAAAGCTCTTATCAAAATAACTTAATGATTCTCCTCCAATTATTGACTTAACAAATCGGCAGTTTGCATATAGATTGATCTACTAATTACCCACCAGAGATAAATGAGTCGTAAAAAAAACTCATTGGACTAAAACTCATTAAGAGAGATCTTTGCCTCTCTGGACTGGACGGAATCTCGAAAAATAATAATTTTGGAATAATTTTTTAAAACTTCTTCGTAAGTTCACGTTCTTTTATTTCGTTTAAAAACATATAAAAAATATATGTTAAGGAAAGAAATTATCTACTGTCAAAGACAAAGAATGATAGAGGATAAAGAAAGGCTGCTAGAGGATTTTGGAAAGGCAAAGAAAGTTGAGAATAAAGAGACTATTGGAGTTCAAGCCAAGCAAGTCAAGGAAAAGAAGACTGGAGGTAGAGTAAAGCCTGCGAGGTAAGGAAGTACTGATATATTGCTAAGTAAACATCACAACAAAAATAGTGGCAGTAACCTGAGTTTCTTTATTTGAAGATATTCCGTCTTCATAATATGAATGTAGGCGGACCACCAGCACCAACAGCCTGGTTGACCAGGCAAGAGCCAGACAAGCCTGGCTTATGGAAGGGCTCCAGGAGTAGAAAAACTCTCGGAACTCATCAAAGGTATATCAAAGGGATATACCCAGGTGTTGCACATGTGTTTAATTCTTCACCTCGTCGGTACTGTATACCATTGTTGTGATGATACTGGCATCAACAATATTGTTGTGATGATACTGTCATCAACAACATTGTTGTGATGATACTGTCATCAACAACATTGTTGTGATGATACTGGCATCAACAACATTGTTGTGATGATACTGACATCAACAACATTGTTGTGATGATACTGTCATCAACAACATTGTTGTGATGATACTGGCATCAACAACATTGTTGTGATGATACTGGCATCAACAACATTGTTGTGATGATACTGGCATCAACAACATTGTTGTGATGATACTGACATCAACAACATTGTTGTGATGATACTGTCATCAACAACATTGTTGTGATGATACTGGCATCAACAACATTGTTGTGATGATACTGTCATCAACAACATTGTTGTGATG
>NC_091364.1:2369165-2381665 GCF_038502225.1 Cherax quadricarinatus | reverse complement strand
TGGGTGCCCTCCTGGTTGGGTACCTAGCTGGGTGCCCGTCTGGCTGGGTGCCTAAGTGGGTGCCTAGCTGGGTGCCCGTCTGGTTGGGTGCCTAGCTGGGTGCCTGTCTGCCTGGGTGCCTAATTGGGTGCCAAGCTGGGTGCCCTCCTGGCTGGGTGCCCTCCTGGCTGGGTGCCTAGCTGGGTGCCCGTCTGGCTGGGTGCCTAGCTGGGTGCCCGTCTGGCTGGGTGCCTAGCTGGGTGCCCGTCTGGCTGGGTGCCTAGCTGGGTGCCCGCCTGGCTGGCTGGCTGGCTGGTCAGAGCTCAGTGTGTGTGCAGACGTTGTGGAGGGTAGATATACTCCCTCCCTCTCCTTGCCTCCATCACAGAGACTCCGTCATTGCAGTCTCTCCCTTGCACTGTGGCACTGACTGCACATGCAACAGGCTCCTCTGGCCCTCACAATGGTCATCCAGTGTTAATTAAGTTAATAAACTAAACGAAACTGCTTAAAGTTATTATTTTCTACATTCTTTTCCAATTTTATCCTAATTTGGCCCATTTCTTATTTATTCCAATATATGTTTGTTAATAATCTTTATTACCAACATTAGTGATGTTAATTTTCTAGCAACGAAGAAGATAACGAACGGAAATCAACCTGATCTTCATTATTACTGAAAAAATCGGTTTCCCGATTTATTTTGGGGATTTCCTGAGTATAAAATCTGTAGAAAATTAATGAATTCTTTTATGAATAACTCAGGGAATTTTCAATGAAAGAATTTATTCCAAAAAAACTATTTTCTGGACCATAGAGGCGACCAATTGTGACAATTTCAGTGGTTAATTCTTGGAATATATGTTTACGTTTGGTGGGTAAAACGTTCTCTTCAGTGGGGATTTATAAGTGGAAAAACTGTTTTGAGAGAAAGTTGGAAACCTTGAATATTGAAGTAAGAGACATCGAGTTTTGTAGCAGCGTCGGCATGCAGGTGTGGAGCAGTGTTGTTCTGGCTCTACTGCTCTGTATGACAGGTAGGTGTGGAGCAGTGTTGTTCTGGTTCTACTGCTCTGTATGACAGGTAGGTGTGGAGCAGTGTTGTTCTGGCTCTACTGCTCTGTATGACAGGTAGGTGTGGAGCAGTGTTGTTCTGGCTCTACTGCTCTGTATGACAGGTAGGTGTGGAGCAGTGTTGTTCTGGTTCTACTGTTCTTATGACAGGTAGGTGTGGAGCAGTGTTGTTCTGGCTCTACTGCTCTGTTTGACAGGTAGGTGTGGAGCAGTGTTGTTTTGGCTCTACTGTTCTTATGACAGGTAGGTGTGGAGCAGTGTTGTTCTGGCTCTACTGCTCTGTATGACAGGTAGGTGTGGAGCAGTGTTGTTCTGGTTCTACTGCTCTGTATGACAGGTAGGTGTGGAGCAGTGTTGTTCTGGCTCTACTGCTCTGTATGACAGGTAGGTGTGGAGCAGTGTTGTTCTGGCTCTACTGCTCTGTATGACAGGTAGGTGTGGAGCAGTGTTGTTCTGGTTCTACTGCTCTGTATGACAGGTAGGTGTGGAGCAGTGTTGTTCTGGTTCTACTGCTCTGTATGACAGGTAGGTGTGGAGCAGTGTTGTTCTGGTTCTACTGCTCTGTATGACAGGTAGGTGTGGAGCAGTGTTGTTCTGGTTCTACTGCTCTGTATGACAGGTAGGTGTGGAGCAGTGTTGTTCTGGTTCTACTGCTCTGTATGACAGGTAGGTGTGGAGCAGTGTTGTTCTGGCTCTACTGCTCTGTATGACAGGTAGGTGTGGAGCAGTGTTGTTCTGGCTCTACTGCTCTGTATGACAGGTAGGTGTGGAGCAGTGTTGTTCTGGCTCTACTGTTCTGTATGACAGGTAGGTGTGGAGCAGTGTTGTTCTGGCTCTACTGCTCTGTTTTACAGGTAGGTGTGGAGCAGTGTTGTTCTGGTTCTACTGCTCTGTATGACAGGTAGGTGTGGAGCAGTGTTGTTCTGGTTCTACTGCTCTGTATGACAGGTAGGTGTGGAGCAGTGTTGTTCTGGCTCTACTGCTCTGTTTGACAGGTAGGTGTGGAGCAGTGTTGTTCTGGCTCTACTGCTCTGTATGACAGGTAGGTGTGGAGCAGTGTTGTGCTGGCTCTACTGCTCTGTATGACAGGTAGGTGTGGAGCAGTGTTGTTCTGGTTCTACTGCTCTGTATGACAGGTAGGTGTGGAGCAGTGTTGTTCTGGTTCTACTGCTCTGTATGACAGGTAGGTGTGGAGCAGTGTTGTTCTGGCTCTACTGCTCTGTATGACAGGTAGGTGTGGAGCAGTGTTGTTCTGGTTCTACTGCTCTGTATGACAGGTAGGTGTGGAGCAGTGTTGTTCTGGTTCTACTGCTCTGTATGACAGGTAGGTGTGGAGCAGTGTTGTTCTGGTTCTACTGCTCTGTTTGACAGGTAGGTATGTAGCAGTGTTGTTATGGGTCTAATACTCTAAATGATAGGTGTGGAGCAGTGTTGTTATAGCTCCACTGCTCTAAATGACAGGTGTGGAGCAGTGTTGTTCTGGTTCTACTGCTATGTATGACAGGTAGGTGTGGAGCAGTGTTGTTCTAGCTCTAAATAAGCTGAGAATCCTGGCCACCAACTACCTTTTTGGTGACTACTGAACCAGGTCTGTGGTTGCGGTGTTTCATATACATCCATATTCCTGACTTTGCAACGTATTCCGTAACTATTTATTTGGTGCTATGTGAAAAGGAGCAGCAAACTCAGGGAGATTTGTTAGGTAATGTGACATGTGTGCAACTAATGTGACATTTTATTGTGGCAACGTTTCGCTCTCTCCAGGAACTTGGTCAAGGGGACTTGCCTGTACGTTTTCCCCTGCCCAGATAGCCACTCACAATATATGGTCAGCATTTAAATGTTATTATTTGTCAATGTAATAGTGAGAAAATAACGAAATAGCACCGATTTTGTTTTTTATGTTTGTGTATTCATTTCCTGGATGGATAAGCAAGTGTGTTTTGGTATGTCAGGTGTTGGTGGGTTCAACCCCCCTTCCCTGGTAGCTGGCACTCACAGTGAGTCTGGTGTTGAGTTCCCTGGAGCCAGATCTCCCAGTTTCCTGCCATTTCCTTCTGTCTACCTTTCTTTCTTCCTCACGTCTCACTGACCTACCTTTCCTCACTCCCTTTCTCTCTCTCTCTCTCTCTCTCTCTCTCTCTCTCTCTCTCTCTCTCTCTCTCTCTCTCTCTCTCTCTCTCTCTCTCTCTCTCTCTCTCTCTCTCTCTCTCTCTCTCTCTCTTTTTCAGCAGCTGAAAGATTGAACGTACCATTTTCTTTATCTCTTCTCTTCCGCTCCGTGTACGTTGTGTGGCCACGGACGACACTGGTGCTCTTTATGTGATTGTGGTGGCCACGGACCATCTTTTGCCTGACACGGACATAACATGTCTTATGCATGCTTTGTTTATGTAATTACTTTTCCACTTACGCACGCACGCACACACACACACACACACACACACACACACACACACACACACACACACACACACACACACACACACACACACACACACACACACACACACACACACACACACACACACACACACACACACACACACACACACACACATCTGACTCCTGGAGTTCAATCCCACCAACTGCAAAGTCATGAAGACCGCAGACGGAGTACAGTCTAGGGGGTCAGAGACTACAAACCTCACTCAAGGAAAAAGATCTTGTGGTGAGTATAACACCAGGCACATCTCCTGAAGCGCACATCAACCAAATAACTGCTGCAGCATATGGGCGCCTAGCAAACCTCAGAACAGCATTCCGACATCTTAATAAGGAATCATTCAGGACCCTGTACACCGTGTACGTTAGGCCCATATTGGAGTATGCGGCACCAGTTTGGAACCCACACCTAGCCAAGCACGTGAAGAAACTAGAGAAAGTGCAAAGGTTTGCAACAAGACTAGTCCCAGAGCTAAGAGGTATGTCCTACGAGGAGAGGTTAAAGGAAATCTACCTGACGACACGGGAAGACAGGAGAGATAGGGGGGATATGATAACGACATATAAAATGCTAAGAGGGATCGACAAGGTGGACAGAGACACGATGTTCCTGAGATGGGACACAGTAACAAGGGGTCACAACTGGAAGTTGAAGACTCAGATGATTCACAGGGATGTTAGGAAGTATTTCTTCAGTCACAGAGTTGTCTGGAAGTGGAATAGTTTGGGTAGTGATGTAGTGGAGGCAGGATCCATACATAGCTTTAAGAAGAGGTATGATAAAGCTCATGGAGAGGGAAGAGTGACCGAGTAGCGGTCAGTGAAGAGGCGGGGCCAGGAGCTGTGACTTGACCCTTGCAACTACAACTAGGTGAGTTCAACTAGGTGAGTACACACACACACACACACACACACACACACACACACACACACACACACACACACACACACACACACACACACACACACACACACACATACAAACACACATTCGCGGTGGAATGACTTCGACGAAGAAGTAGTGAAGGCAGATTTCATACATAATATAAAGTATAGGTACGACAAAGCGCGCCCAGGTACAAGAGCTAACGAAAACCTTTGTGTTGAGAAATGTTTAGGTCATGCTTAATGTCTGTTAAGTGTCCTTGTGTCTGTTATGATGATCTTTGTGTCTGTTATGATGATCCTGGTGCCTGTTATGATGATCCTTGTGTCTGTTATGATGATCCTTGTGTCTGTTATGATGTTCCAGGTGTCTGCTATGATGTTCCAGGTGTCTGTTATGATGTTCCAGGTGTCTGCTATGATGTTCCAGGTGTCTGTTATGATGTTCCAGGTGTCTGTTATGATGTTCCAGGTGTCTGTTATGATATTCCAGGTGTCTGTTATGATGTTCCAGGTGTCTGTTATGATGTTCCAGGTGTCTGTTATGATGTTCCAGGTGTCTGTTATGATGTTCCTGGTGTCTGTTATGATGTTCCAGGTGTCTGTTATGATGTTCCTGGTGTCTGTTATGATGTTCCAGGTGTCTGTTATGATGTTCCAGGTGTCTGTTATGATGTTCCAGGTGTCTGTTATGATGTTCCAGGTGTCTGTTATGATGTTCCAGGTGTCTGTTATGATGTTCCAGGTGTCTGTTATGATGTTCCTGGTGTCTGTTATGATGTTCCTGGTGTCTGTTATGATGTTCCTGGTGTCTGTTATGATGTTCCAGGTGTCTGTTATGATGTTCCAGGTGTCTGTTATGATGTTCCAGGTGTCTGTTATGATGTTCCAGGTGTCTGTTATGATGTTCCAGGTGTCTGTTATGATGTTCCAGGTGTCTGTTATGATGTTCCAGGTGTCTGTTATGATGTTCTGTCCGTTATGATGTTCCAGGTGTCTGTTATGATGTTCCAGGTGTCTGTTATGATGTTCCAGGTGTCTGTTATGATGTTCCAGGTGTCTGTTATGATGTTCCAGGTGTCTGTTATGATATTCCAGGTGTCTGTTATGATATTCCAGGTGTCTCCTATGATGTTTCTGGTGTCTGTTATGATATTCCATGTGTCTGTTATGATATTCCAGGTGTCTGTTATGATGTTCCAGGTGTCTGTTATGATGTTCCAGGTGTCTGTTATGATATTCCAGGTGTCTCCTATGATGTTTCTGGTGTCTGTTATGATATTCCAGGTGTCTCCTATGATGTTTCTGGTGTCTGTTATGATATTCCAGGTGTCTGTTATGATGATAAATTAGACACATGTGCAACTCTTGGGTATCTTTATTGCGGAAACGTTTCGCCACACAGTGGCTTCATCAGTCCATACATAAGAGAAACTTGAAGAAAAGGAGGAGAATGAGGTAATCAGTCCCTCAACCTTGAGTCGATGTGGTCAGTCCATCAATCTTGATTGATGGACTGATGAAGCCACTGTGTGACGAAACGTTTCCGCAATAAAGATACCCAAGAGTTGCACTTGTGTCTAATTTATCAACATGTCGGTTCTCTGAACCATTCATCTACATGTCTGTTATGATATTCCAGGTGTCTGTTATGATGTTCCTGGTGGTGTCTGTTATGATGTTCCTGGCGTCTGTTATAATATCTGTGTCGAAGAACTCTCAAATGCTTGACTCTAGTCACAGAAAAATTAACTGAACCCCTGTGACTTTCAGCGCGGCTCACTCCATCTCACTTGAAACATCATATGAGCTATAACCCTGTTTATTGGCATCCAACCCCAAGTCCCACTACTGATGTCTCACTCACAGAGTTCAAGAGCACTCTCATATACCTCTTTTGTCTCCTTTAGTAGCACATAAAATGCCTTCCCCGACTTCTGCTCTTTCTTACGTGTCCCGTCAAAGAGGCTACTCACCCCCCTCGTATCATCGTGTTATCATCCGTATATTGCGGGTTTAATTGCTCGTCACTCCTCCCACACCTGGGCACTCATGAGTATGATGCAACAATATGTGATAGTATTCACTACTGACACGTTACCTGCGCCATTTCATACCTGCGGCCTCACATACTTACTGACATACATGATAGTGTCTCTACTCTCTCTCTCTCTCTCTCTCTCTCTCTTTATATATATATATATATATATATATATATATATATATATATATATATATATATATATATATATATATATATATATATATATATATATATATATGTATATATATATATATATATATATATATATATATATATAGATATATATATATATATATATATGTATATAGATATATATATATATATATGTATATATATATATATATATATATATATATCTATATATATATATATATATATATATATGTATATAGATATATATATATATATATATATATATATGTATATAGATATATATATATATATATATATGTATATAGATATATATATATATATGTACAAGGATCTTCTGTCAACTTTACCGTACTGACTGGTATTATAACAAAACCTGCTACAGATTGACTGGACTGGGAACATCAGCCAGGGCTGGAACTGACAGTCTCTCCATCACTTGGCTACTAAGATATCTCAAGAAGAACTTTTATATTGGACTTTAGGGGGCTAGCAAGAAAGGGAAAATTGGAAATAAAAAGAAATCAATAATAATTGGAAGAGAAGAGAGAAGATGTGTAGCTCTATTTTGATTTGACAATAGCTGGTTTGAAGAGCCAACTGGACGAGGAATGGGAAAAATAAATACTTTCCGAGAGGAAGTAATAGAAACCCCAGCATTAGTATCAACAATAGCAGTAGCAACAACAATCACTGTAGTAACTGATGCTACTGCCCCTCATACTGTTGTATCAGCAACAAAACCAGCAGCAGCAGCAGCAGCAGCAGCAACAGAAGCAACATCACCAGAATCAGGAATAGTCAGAGTCACATTTCTAGCAATAGGCGACGTAACAGCGAAGCCACAGGAGATATAACAGCGAAGCCACAGGAGATATAACAGCCAAACAATAGGAGACGTAACAATGCTAAACCGGTTTTATTATGAAGGGTAATACTGTAATATGCCTTATTTTCATCCCAGCAAAAAATAAAGTCTTGATAAGTTGTGGGCATCTAATAAAATATCTGCTCGTAACTTCCCTATTCATTATTGAATATTTATTATATAATAATCGATTCATTCCGTCGAGGAGTCCTAGAGGTAGGTCGGGCATTTAGAAAGGATTGATCTTGCCAAAATACTCACTTCCTTCCTCTGTAGATATCACCCAGCATCCTCTTCTACGTGTTAATCTCCCTCTCTCCCTCCCTCTTGCCATAGGAGACATAACAGCCAACATAGGCAGACAGAAAGCATTCACTAAACATTTTGTTCAACTGTTCCGGGATTTCTACTCCTTTCTTCCTGGGGTTTACCTGGAGAGAGTTCCGGGGGTCAACGCCCCAGCTGCCCGGTCTGTGACCAGGCCTCCTACACCTGCAAATTGTGTTTTCAACCTGGCCTACTCCTTCCAGTAGTGTTCTAACATCCCTCCACACACCCCAGCACCTGTCCAAACCTCCCCTGCCCCTGGGGGAGGTTTGGACAGTGTTCCAACATCCCCCAATACACCCCCAGCACCTGTCCAAACCTCCCCAGTCCCTGGGGGAGGTTTGGACAGGTGCCCACACCTCTCCAGGTCGCCTGTACATCTTCCCACACAACGGCTGAATAATGCAGCACAGACCATGAGCTCACACACGCAAGAAAAGCACCTCATTTTTCGCCTGCTGAAGGAGGTGCTGAAGCAGTCGACAGAGCAGAAGGAGACCGTCAGGAACAGCTTCCTGCAACGCCCTCCAACACTCACACTGAAAAACGTGAGACGTGAAAACTACTGCTCCCTTGCATGCTTTTCATCAAGTCTAACATTATCTCCACCGTTTCTCGTAGTCATCTTGTTTTTAAGAGGAATGAAAAATGTTCACTAAACTTTGGGCTTTCAAATGATTGCATATCTTTGTATAATGATTTGAAATAAAAAAAATTATTATTATAATAATATTATTATTATTATTATTATTATTATTATTATTATTATTATTATTATTATCATTAGCAGTAGCACTAGTAGTAATAGTATTGTTATTATTATTAGTCTTATTATCATCATCATTATCAGTAGTAGCAGCAACAGTATTAGCAGTATTGCTGTTATTATTATTATTATTATTATTATTATTATTATTATTATTATTATTATTATTATTATTATTATTATTATTATTATACACCGTGGCATCAGAGGTTTAGGTCACAATGGGTTGTTCTTCAAGACACCTTCACAGATGTTGTAAACACTTGACCTGTTAGCGTCTCAGTGATGCGTCTTGTAAGTGTTTTAGACAAGGCTGGAAGTATTTACAAAAGAGCCGTGTCTATCTTGTATGACAACAACTCACCAACACATTCTTGATGCATGTGTATATGTGTGCTTGTAAACGTTGCATACTTGACTATAATGCAGTACACCTCCTAAGCCCTAGAAGGCCAAACTGGCGAGACTAGACTTGGTTTTCACCTTGAATATGAAATGCATCCTAGAGGCGAGCCGTCATTCTGTACTCTAGATTAAGAAGAGGAACCCAGAAAGGAAATCTTCCAAGACACTCTTTTACCAAACTGAAAGGGAAAGATATTTTTCAAGACAGCATCAGTACCTTCTTAAAAACAGTACGTTTCTTATGTATAAACCGTAACCTCTGGAATTGTAAAGTGTTGCTACGAATATAACGTTTATCTTCATAATGTACACAGTGCATATTCCCCAAAGAGAAATCAAGCTTTACAACAAAAAATGAACGCAGTTGTATAAAAAGTAGATTAGCGTCTGGCTGTTCCTCTCTCCGGCAGCGCAACAGAAGCTATACCACAGTTAATCAGAGACTTGGTAGAGTTTAGTCCAGCTGAGCCCAGGAAGACCTGAGATCAGGCTGGATAATAAGATCTTAATACTGTTAATTAAAACCTCGTCTCCCTTTCCATGGATTAATGTTAACTACCTTCCAGTTACGATTCCATGGATCAAGAGCTCATGACCAGCAAAAGGGACCCCATGGGTTAATGTGTGTGTGTGTAGGAAGCTGGACAAGATTTGGAAAATATTTAGTATAAGAAAATTAGGAATTACGATATTTGCTCGTTTTTCCAATACATTGTCCTATCTATCCACCAGAGGTGGACCCCATCCTATATTAAATATATATATATATATATATATATATATATATATATATATATATATATATATATATATATATATATATATATATATATATATATATATATATATATATATATATATATATATATATATATATATATATATATATATGCAATAAGATCACAGTAAACAGGTGATTTCAGAATAAGCAAAACATACACTCTGAAAGAATAGAGAAATTCCAAGCGCTTTCGTGACTACTCACATTATCAAGGAACTATGATAATGTGAGTAGTCACGAAAGCGCTTGGAATTTCTCTATTCTTTCAGAGTGGTTGTTTTGCATCATATATATATATATATATATATATATATATATATATATATATATATATATATATATATATATATATATATATATATATATATATATATATATATATATATATATATATATATATATATATGCATGTATATATATATATATATATATATATATATATATATATATATATATATTTATATATATATATATATATATATATATATATATATATATATATATATATATATATGGTGGAGGTGGTGGGGATGTGGACCACCACCACTCTCATCATCACCATCCTCACCTTCTAACACAACAGAATCTACCACCACCAACAATTCACATTTCAATGACCATTAGCCACCAGCCTCCTTTCCCCTAACAACCTTCACGATACAACCACACAACACACACACACACACACATACACATACACACACAGTAGCGACCAGTGAAGAGGCATGGCCAGGAGCTTGGACTCGACCCCTGCAACCTCAGCTAGGTGAGTACAACTAGGTGAGTACACACACACACACACACACACACACACACACACACACACACACACACACACACACACACACACACACACACACACACACACACACACACACACACACACAGATGATGTGAAGTTAATGAGATGAATTAAATCAGATGAGGATCAGGCAGGACTACAAGAGACCTGGATAGGCGGGGCACCTGGTCCAGCAACTGGCTTCTCGAATTTAACCCCGCCAAATGCAAAGTCATGAAGATCGGGGAAGGGCAAAGAAGACCACAGACAGAGTATAGGCTAGGTGGACAAAGACTGCAAACCTCGCTAAAGGAGAAAGATCTTGGGGTGACCATAACACCGGGCACACCGGAGGCACACATCAACCAGATAACTGCTGTAGCATATGGGGGCCTGGCAAACCTGAGAATACCGTTCCGATGCCTTAGTAAGGAATCGTTCAAGACACTGTACACTGTGTACGTCAGGCCCATACTGGAGTATGCAGAACCAGTTTGGAACCCACATCTGGTCAAGCATGCCAAGAAATTAGAGAAAGTACAAAGGATTGCAACAAGGCTAGTTCCATAGCTCAGGGGAATGTCCTACGATGAAAGGTTGAGGGAAATCGGACTGACAGCACTGGAGGACAGGAAGGTCAGGGGAGACATGATAACGATATACAAAATACTGCTTGGAATAGATAAGGTGGACAGAGACAGGATGTTCCAGAGAGGGGACACATAAACAAGGGGTCACAGTTGGAAGCTGAAGACACAGACGAGTCACAGGGATGTTAGGAAGTATTTCTTCAGTCATAGAGTAGTCAGGAAGTGGAATAGCCTAGCAAGTGATGTAGTGGAGGCATACATAGCTTTAAGAAGAGGTATGGCAATGCTCGGGAAGCAGAGAGAGAGCGAGGACCTAGTAGCGATCAGTGAAGAGGCGGAGCCAGGAGCTGAGTCTCGACCCCTTCAGCCACAATTAGGTGAGTACACACACACACATACACACACGAGATACAATAACGACATATAAAATACTGAGAGGAATCGACAAGGCGGACAGAGACAGGATGTTCCAGAGATGGGACACAGCAACAAGGGGTCACAGTTGGAAATTGAAGACTCATAGGACTCACAGAGATGTTAGGAAGTATTTCTTCAATCAGAGTTGTCAGGAAGTGAAATAGCCTGGGAAGTGATGTAGTAGAGGCAGAATCCATACATAGCTTCAAGACGAGGTAAGACAACGCTCATATAACAGGAAGAGTGATCTAGTAGCAACCAGTGAAGAGACGGGGCCAGGAGCTGTGACTCAACCCTTGCAACCACAACTAGGTGGGTTCACACACTCACACAATAAACTCTACGGTCATCGGTCACCACATTTCACCACTCAGTGAACTGCCTCAATCTTGTAGTAGCTTTGCCTTGTATAATTCTCTCATTCAAGTAAGAACAAGCTGCAGAGGGCAACCACCCTGAAGATTTAAGGCCTGAAACTAAAATTTCCACTAAAACAATCTTTTACTTTGGGAAAATTCGTTCAAAAGCAGAGATGAGAGTGCCATTAGAAGGTTGGGTCCAGTAATGGACTAGCCACTGGTTCCCTACCTCCCAGAAGTCGCCCTTGAGGAGCATTCAGGAAGAATAATGTTTTAAACGTAGTTTGTTTACAGTATTTAAACTATCTCCCGTAGAGTTTAATGTGTAAAAAAGTTGGCATTAGTAAGTAGAATTTTCAGTTTCTTTATAACGTGGCAATTAATTACCGTTGAGTTTAAAGGTACGTTAGATACATTACAAAAACAAGAAAAATACAAGGGTTTTCTGGAAACAAGGAGGGAGGGGTATATTCCTGAGCGCTTGTGTGCTGAGGTGGATACTGGAACTTCCTAAACCGCGTACTGGGAGCGTGTGATTGTTCCAGTACATCACTGGTGTAGCTGTGAGAGAGAGGACTGGTGGGAGGGTAGGAGAGTCTCTCTTCTGGAGTACTACCACATACACACAC
>NC_091364.1:2354165-2361665 GCF_038502225.1 Cherax quadricarinatus | reverse complement strand
GAAGGTTCTCTCCTCTTGAACAAATACAGTATTGAGATGGACCAATAGTGCGTTACAGACACCACTGACAACACACACTGACAACATTCTTGGAGTATCCCGCTGACAGCAAGCTGACAACATTCTAAAAGCTTTCTGACAACACTTCCTGTGCCACTGACAGGTGTTCTTCAGGAGCACCTGTTAACAGGGGTTTCAGTATCTGTTTATTCGGGTTGGTTCAATAGATTTAAAGCCTATCGACTGCACTAGGGTCATTAAGGCTGAATGTTACCTGTACACTACCAGTCACTAATACTTTAATCCCCAAAATAGGGATTAGAGTAGACTCTCAGTGTATATACACTGTGATATAACCTCACGTTGTATATCTCAGTGTATATACACTGAGATATAACCTCACGGTGTATATTTCAGTGTATATACACTAAGATATAACCTCACGGTGTATATCTCAGTGTATATACACTGAGATATAACCTCACGGTGTATATCTCAGTGTATATACCATGAGATATAACCTCACGTTGTATATCTCAGTGTATATACACTGAGATATAACCTCACGTTGTATATCTCAGTGTATATAGACTGAGATATAACCTCACGTTGTATATCTCAGTGTATATACCATGAGATATAACCTCACGGTGTATATCTCAGTGTATATACCATGAGATATAACCTCACGGTGTATATCTCAGTGTATATACACTGAGATATAACCTCACGGTGTATATCTCAGTGTATATACCATGAGATATAACCTCACGTTGTATATCTCAGTGTATATACACTGAGATATAACCTCACGTTGTATATCTCAGTGTATATACCATGAGATATAACCTCACGTTGTATATCTCAGTGTATATACACTGAGATATAACCTCACGGTGTATATCTCAGTGTATATACACTGATATATAACCTCACGGTGTATATCTCAGTGTATATACACTGATATATAACCTCACGGTGTATATCTCAATGTATATACACTGAGATATAACCTCACGGAGTATATCTCAGTGTATATACACTGAGATATAACCTCACTGTGTATATATATCCATTCATCAGAAGAATTTTGAGTTAAAAATTTGTACCATCTATATTAACCCTCTCAACAAATTAACCTCACATAGCTTTATTTAAATAGCTTTATTTATAAGCTATTACATAATGTTTACAAATTCTCTTTTATAGATTAATTATTAATTACTATTGTATGATAAATGTAATAGTGGAATCCGTTTTAATAGTTTTAATGTTGTGAGGACTGATACTCAGGGAAGTACCTCACTGAACTCTGCTGTGAGGACTGATACGCAGGGAAGTACCTCGCTGAACTCTGCTGTGAGGACTGATACGCAAAGAAGTACCTCACTGAACTCTGCTGTGAGGACTGATATGCAGGGAAGTACCTCACTGAACTCTGCTGTGAGGAATGATACGCAGGGAAGTACCTCACTGAACTCTGCTGTGAGAACTGATACGCAGGGAAGTACCTCACTTAACTCTGCTGTGAGAACTGATACGCAGGGAAGTACCTCACTTAACTCTGCTGTGAGGACTGATACGCAGGGAAGTACCTCACTGAACTCTGCTGTAATGATTCACAAGTCCCCCTCCTGACTCTCCCTCAAGTAATCACACGACCTGTGCAGCCAGAGATCACTGACCATCCACTCGTCTCTTCTAAAACATCAGTTGTGTTTTCACTGCCACAGAGCAACTCCCTTCATCGTGAGAATGAACAACTGAACAAGTCCTCAACAACGACTGAACAACTAAACAGTAATTTTAGAGTAGAAGAATGGATGAACACTACAATAGGTCTATAGGCCTATTTGTGACAGAAACTTCCGAAATCCATCCCTTCCCACCCACTTATTTCTCAACTTATTCGTAAAACTAAAGATTATTATTATTATTATTATTATTATTATTATTATTATTATTATTATTATTATTATTATTATTATTATTATTTTTATTTTTATTATTATTATTACCACTATTATTTTTATTATTATTATTATTATTATTATTATTATTATTATTATTATTATTATTATTATTATTATTATTATTATTATTATTGTTATTATTATTATTATTATTATTATTATTATTATTATTATTATTATTATTATTATTATTATTATTATTATTGTTATTATTATTATTATTATTATTATTATTATTATTCTTATTATTATTATTTTTTTTTTATTTTTATTATTATTATTACCACTATTATTTTTATTATTATTATTATTATTATTATTATTATTATTATTATTATTATTATTATTATTATTATTATTATTATTATTATTATTATCATTATCATCATTATTATTATTATTTTTTTTATTATTAATATACATCGATTTCAAGATTATTAATAAGCTAGCTATCGCCCCTCTAGACAATAGTGCACCAACTTAGCTATTCCTGCTGGCACTAGGCACGCCGGAGACGGCCCTGATGGGACATTACCAGTATTGTTGGTAAAGGTCGATAAGGCTGCGAGATGTTCTGGCACCATTACAGTCCTCTGTCACAAGGGGGGATACGAGCCCCCTGTGTGCAGCATTTTGAAACCTCAGCGAAGGGACTACGACCCCTAATGCTCTTATCATGCTAAAAATGTAAGTTATATATACAAGGAACGTAACAGGATTGATTTTGAAGATGATAAAATTACTGTGATAATACCATTAATAATAATAATAATAATAATAATAATAATAATAATTATTATTATTATTATTATTATTATTATTATTATTATTATTATTATTATTATTATTATTATTATTATTATTATGACTGAGCATCTAAAGAAATATTAAAATGAGTAAACGTTAGTTAGAATGGGAGAGAGAGAAAAAAAGAGAGTAAAGACAGCATTACCTCAATAACGTTACTTTCAATAAACAATGAAGTCAGGCAAGTCATGTCTTGTGAGGAGGAGGAAAGAAAGGGAAAAGACATGTCTTCATGTATACACACTAAAACATACACCCCTCCCTTCCCAGTGTATATATACGCTGAGAGATATATACCTCTCGGTGTATATACCCTCATGTGAAGAAAAATACTTCTCTAGCGATCAAGAAAGCTGAAGTTCCACCTGGAGTGATCAGTGGAATGATTCACAATGACCGTGAAAGTGGAATGACTTTGAATATAGAAAGGAAATTGCATGGCCTTTATTGGCCCTGGGAAGGGTAAGAGAGTGAGAGAGAGAGAGAGAGAGAGAGAGGTGAAACAGGGGAGAGGCCAATGAAATAGGAATATGCAACGGTGGTCAATAGACAAGACATACTCAACAGAGGCCAACAAAAGGGGATAACCATGATAGGAATAGATTGCATTGGATAATACAAGAGGAATATCCAACATAAATGGGATAGATAAGGACTATTTGCCTAGGAAACGTTTCGCCACAGTTCAGGACTTGTAGAAGTTACTCGTGGCGAAACGTCTTTCTCAGTAAGTGTCCTGAAGTGTATATATACGTGTGTCTATATACATACTGTCAGTATCCCCATAGGTTTCTAGTCAGGAAGAGTAATAGTCGATAGAAAGGGGAAAACAAGAGAATCGGGGCTGAGCTGGGGGTGTCCCGAGGGACCTGGGGTAGGGAAGGTGTCTTTCCAATTCTCCGCTGACCACAACAACATTTAGCCTGGAAGAGGAAGTGAAACACGGCGCCAGTGTCTCCAGGGGTAGGCACAGAAGTGTTTCCGGAGGTCTGCACAGCAGTGTCCCCGGAGATCGGCACAGCAGTGTCCCAGGAGACCGGCACAGCAGTGTCCCCGGAGGCCGGCACAGCAGTGTCCCCGGAGGCCGGCTGCCACCTCACTGCCTCCAGCCACCGGAAGACGGGAACACAACAAAACAATACCCCAGTCTCTGGAGTCAGGAAACTGGACAAGTGTGTCCTGACGCAGGTCTTGGTCACCAGGAAGCTGGATAAATGTTTCAGGAAAGTGGACAAGTGTCTCGTGACACGATGACTCAAGAGTGGCCTGGTAGGCAACGCTCTCGCCTCAAACACTGAGTGTCCGTGGTTCAATCCCCGGCCGGGTGGGAACAATGGGCGTGTTTCCTTACACTTGCTGTTCCTGTTCACCTAGCAGTAAGTAGGTGCCTGGGTGTCACATTCTGGGGGGACAAGAATAAAGGACCCCAGCGGAAATAAGACAGACAGTCCTCGATGGCACGTTGACTTTCTTGGGTTATCTTGGGTGGCTAACCCTCCGTGGTTAAAAATCCGAACAAAATCTTATTTTACCTCTCTTATCTTAAACACAGAAGACAGAGTAACAGAAAGGGATTGGTCATCTAAATAAGGAACGGTAACAAGTAGAGTTCCACAAGTATCAGTACTGGAGCAGCTACTCGTGCTAATATGTGTGACTATCTAGCAGACAGGACTGAGTCCTATGTGTTAGATATTAAACCACATAAAAAAACAGAGGGGCGTTACCTAACACTGAGTCTTGAAAGTTACTATTCTGTACAAGGGAGTTTTCTTCATCGACTTGTGAAGATTTTGTACAGGTTATAAGGAAAAAGCAAGTGTTGGATGTGATCACTTACAGAGTCAGAACCTTCAAGTACTCTTCGATTTTATTTGATTCAACTCCTGGCGAGAAACACACCGATCAGTTCACAGCTATTTCTCGACACATGAGAGTCTTACGACTCGCTCACCAGGGTTCAAACCCCACCCGTTCCGTGGTTTGTTTATGAGGGACACTATGCTGTATCGGCTGGTCGTAAACAACACCGATGAGGTAATGAATTAGATACTGTCTGCAGTGTCGTATTCTCCTGCAGTCGACAAAAGAAACCTGTTGCGCAGACGTAACGTTTCGGCAAAGAAGATAGCAAGATGTTACAAAAGTGTCTTATTCATCACACTACAATGAGACATTTGTTCTTGTCTTATCAGGGACACAGGACATGTGTGATGAGTTGATGTAGTTTCTGAGTACACATGACACTGACAAATTGTCCTACTCAGTGTTGTGGCAATGATTCAGGTTTCAGAGGAATAAACATAAGCTTCCAAGCTAAGATGGCTACAAGCTAAGATGGCTACAAGCGACAAGCTATAAGCCTGGATACCTTGTGCAGGCCACACCTTGAACTTAGCTACTGCAGATGAGTGTTACCCAGCCCGTCAACGTTTTATTTTACTGTCTCGTATAGCATTATATCTTCACACGTCCACACATCATTATGAAATGTTAACAACAGCATTGAAAGACAGATGACAAAAATTATGCGTTCTTAAATGCTTTACTACTGTTACTGGTACGTGTTTGTCGTTAGACAGTGAAGTTACCCAACTAGATTCTCTTCAGCTGTCCAGGACAGCAATATCTACTGAGAGCTTCTGGCCATAATTTATCTCTGCAGGTACCAGCCTCTGACTTGCTAGGTCTCAGGGGTAATCAAAGAATCTTCAGAATCTGACTGTGAATCTTTGGCCCCCGTGAGATGGTATGTAAACCGAGAGGTGTGTATCTCTCTGTGTATATACACCTCTCGAGAGGTCTACCTGGAGTCTACCTTAAGGGGATTCCGGGGGTCAATGCCCCCGCGGCCCTGTCCTTGACCAGGCCTCTGTGAATATGTACCTTGTTCTCCAACGTGTACCTTTGAATTCATCAAAATTATGAGTTAACTGGGAGTGAATGAGGAAAACATTTGGCCCTATACTCAGCGGGTGGCCAACAGTCCACGGCATAAAACAAGACCTATTTTTTTATACAAAATACTAGGCCTCGCATATGCATACACTGTAATTTGAAGAGTGAATTTCATTCAAAATTATAACAATTCATGAGTTTCTGGAAAGCATAACATCAAGAGCCCTTCCTCAACAAAAAAAAAGAAACAGCCCTTGATGAATATTGGGGTATAAGGGATCCAGACAGCCACCTACTGGCGTAAGAAAGACCCAGAAATCTTCACCTCTAATCATCATAGCCGGTATTCCCTTCTAAATTATACTATTATATAATCGAATAGAAGCTAGAAAACCTAGTAATTCATTTTTTCTTCCTTTATACCAATCTCATCCATAAAATTCACAGAATAATATTCATAACATCATCAAAAAATTTACTGGGCCAGTCAAATAAGCTTAACTTAAAATTATATTTTTTCTGTATGGTTCAATTGAGATTCAGAAAAAAATGATCCATAAAAGACCATAAAGAAGATCTGATGTGCAGTCCAGTCAGTCTGATGTATTGAAGTCAAAGTCTGATGTACTGAAGTCAAAGTCTGATGTACTGAAGTCAAAGACACGAGCAAAACGAGAGGTTGAAAAGTGAGTCCTTTATTCTTGAAGTAATGGAACCTGTCAGCCTGAGCTAGGAGACTTCTGCTGCGTTGAAGAATCTGTCAGCCTGAACTAGGAGACGTCTGCTGCGTTGAATAACCTGTCAGCCTGAGCTAGGAGACTTCTGCTGCGTTGAAGAATCTGTCAGTCTGAACTAGGAGACGTCTGCTGCGTTGAATAACCTGTCAGCCTGAGCTAGGAGACGTCTGCTGCGTTGAAGAACCTGTCAGCCTGAGCTAGGAGACGTCTGCTGCGTTGAATAACCTGTCAGCCTAAGCTAGGAGACGTCTGCTGCGTTGAAGAATCTGTCAGCCTGAACTAGGAGACGTCTGCTGCGTTGAAGAATCTGTCAGCCTGAGCTAGGAGACGTCTGCTGCGTTGAATAACCTGTCAGCCTGAGCTAGGAGACGTCTGCTGCGTTGAAGAATCTGTTGAATAGGAACGTCTGCTGCCTGTCAGCCTAAGCTAGGAGACGTCTGCTGCGTTGAAGAATCTGTCAGCCTGAGCTAGGAGACGTCTGCTGCGTTGAAGAATCTGTCAGCCTGAGCTAGGAGACGTCTGCTGCGTTGAAGAATCTGTCAGCCTGAGCTAGGAGACATCTGCTGCGTTGAAGAATCTGTCAGCCTGAGCTAGGAGACGTCTGCTGCGTTGAAGAATCTGTCAGCCTGAGCTAGGAGACGTCTGCTGCGTTGAAGAATCTGTCAGCCTGAGCTAGACGTCTGCTGCGTTGAAGAATCTGTCAGCCTGAGCTAGGAGACGTCTGCTGCGTTGAAGAATCTGTCAGCCTGAACTAGGAGACATCTGCTGCGTTGAAGGATCTGTCAGCCTGAACTAGGAGGCGTCTGCTGCGTTGAAGAATCTGTCAGCCTGAGCTAGACGTCTGCTGCGTTGAAGAATCTGTCAGCCTGAACTAGGAGACGTCTGCTGAGTTAATGAACCTGAGAGTCACCTTAATAATGTACGAGAATTACATTAGACACAGCTGAATTACATTAATAACTGAAAATTACCTTCCCTATATCTTACATTTTCCTTAAGGCCGAATATCAAATGTAAACTAATATTATATACACTAAGAGATGGAAAATGTGTGTAAGCACATGAAAGAGCTCAGGTTTTATTTT